>NW_026111540.1:190000-245000 GCF_024679095.1 Eriocheir sinensis | reverse complement strand
GAACAGGAGATCTAAACAAACATAATATAGAACTTCAGCCAAGCTTCATAGATCTCTATGTAAAATTTAACGAACATTTTTTTAAAGAATAATTCTAAGGCAAATGAAAATTATGACTACAGAAAATAATTGAATATTACACCAAATTTCTCAATGTATTTAGCCCCTACAATTATAATTGAAGTTGAAAAAGTCATTAAACCCTTAAAACTAATACGCCTGGATATGATGACGTCTCTCCCAAAATATTAAAAAAAACTATTCCTGTTTAATATCCACTCCTCTGGTTCATATTGTTACGCCGGACGTATTGCTTGGGTTCCGTGTCGCCGTCACAAGACTTCGTGGGAGGGAGCTATGTAAACACCTTGCACAGCTTCTGTAGTTTAATATTCTTCCTTTGTAGTACAATTCACTCCTGACTCTTCACTGGCCACTAGCTTACTATGACGGGGACTGACTCCTCTCGCCCTCTTCTCCCGTATATATATATATAGATATATATATATATATATATATATATATATATATATATATATATATATATATATATATATATATATATATATATATATATATATACCGAACAGTACAGTCTAGAACGTTACAGTATATATTCGATTATACAAGAACATGTAGCAAAAATATGTGCGAGTCGGCAACACTTCCCGCCTGGCGCCTGGCCGCGAGCCCCGCTGGGCGCGGCCGGGGCCTTGTTCCCCGCCCCCCTGCTCGCTCCTCCCAGAGTCTTCCAGAGGCCCATAGACCCCGGGGGAAGCTTCCAGCACAACAATTTAATAAATTTTTCATTAAAAGTGGTACTTTTCCCGACCAATTAAAAAAAAAGCTAAAGTTATTCCTGTATTTAAGTCAGGTGACAAGAATGACATCAATAATTATCGACCTATTTTCATACTTCCCGCATTTTTTAAGAAAAAAAAAATCGTCTAATTACAAGAGCTGGGCACCCGCTAATTTTTCTCTAGCTCGCTAATCGCTGATCCGATATTTTTATTTTATTTAGCTCGCTAATCGCTAATACGCTAATTTTCCAGCTTTGCTGGTCCGGTAATGCTAATCCGTTAACGCTATTTTTTTTGCTTGTTAATCAAGTCCCCAACAGTCTGCTAACTTTTTTTTTTTGTTAAATCCGCAAAAACATAATTTCCAATGTATAATATTAGCCAAATAGTTTACTAACCAGTCATGTCCGATGACGTCCTATATGGGAAGGCAGACGATCCCACAATGAGCAATATTTTGATCCCCTCTCTTTCCCTAGTTGCTAAGTGTAACCAGATGAGTGGCGCGGACAAAACTAAAGATGAATTGATTGAGTTTATTATTGGAGTTATCAAGTACTGATAAATTTTAGAGGCAAGTATGGTTCCTCCTCAAACAACGTAGGTGAAAAACTACTATCTTCTACGTTCCTCTGATGAACAATCAAATATTATCCTTTTAATTAACGCTAGGCATCTTAAGTCAACAGGAAGTAACAGGAAGTGACTTCCGTACCAACAAGCAGCATGGGTGTCTGTCTGTATGTATGTCTCTCCGTCTGTCTGTTTGTTTCCTCTCATGTAGATTTTTATATAATTTCACTTATCCACTCACACGTGACACTCCATTAATCTTTATCACCCCAGGTATAGTAAGTAGGGCTACATAACTATATAATTATAATGTGTGTGTGTGTGTGTGTGTGTGTGTGTGTGTGTGTGTGTGTGTGTGTGTGTTTGTGTGTGTGTGTGTAATTCACCTCTTGGTCTGCTGCGGGTCTCTCTCGAAACAGCCAGCCTTTCCCCTACGGAAGAGCACGGAGCTCATAGTACCGATCTTTAGGTAGGACTGAGACCACTCACACACAACACACCGCGACAACGAGGTCACAACTCCTCGCCTTACGTCGCGTACCTACTCACTGCAAAGTGAACAGGGGCTACACGCGAAAGAAGATAAACCCAAGTTATCTTCACCCGGTCGGGGAATCGAACCCTGGTCCTTCTGGTTGTGAGGCAGACGCTCTATCCACTGAGCTACCGGGCCGTGTGTGTGTGTGTGTGTGTGTGTGTGTGTGTGTGTGTGTGTGTGTGTGTGTGTGATATATACAGTCGAAAGTACTGAAAGTAGAGGAGAAGAAATGGAAATTAGCGATTAGCGGACTTACAATTTTGGCACTCCGCTAACCCTAACCGCTAATCCGCTAACGTTTTTTAGCTCGCTAACTAGCGGATTAGCGATTAGCGGACGTTTTTAGCGGATGCCCACCTCTGCTAATTACTTATCTTGAAAACAATCTTTTAAGAAAACACCAACACGGCTTAAGGGCAGAATATTCCACATAGTCTGCAATTCTGCAATTTGTTAGTAATGTATATATATGGTTATAAGAAAAAACACTTGTTTTCGGTGTATTTATAGACTTGTGTAAAGCTTTCGATACCTTGCATCACAACATCTTACTTCACAAATTATAATGTATAGAAACTACAACTATTTATCTTATCTTAGTTGCAGAAAACATAGTGAGTATTGTAATCAAAATTATTCTCCATGTAGATTTATAAATTAAGGTGTACCACAAGGTTCTGTTTTAGGTCCGATACTTTTTCTAATATACATAAATTCATGTGAAACAAACATAAAAAATAGTGTGGGATGGAGAGGAACAAAAAATTAACGCGTTCGCTTTTAAGTAATGGCCCTTCCCAAGCACACCCAGAGGCAGAATACTTTGCTTACGATGACTAGGAAAGAACACCCTCACCCAGGATAAAGAATTTCATAAGGATAAGTAAAGTAAGTAAGTAAAGGTTTTTTGCTAACATATTTAGAACAAAGGTTTACAATTATTTAACTTTAAATACAATAGCTACGGTCCGTCGAGCAGAAGCTCCATGACGGACGTCCTGATTAATATTTTTAAGGGAGTGAGAAAAAAAAATAAAATAAAAAGAGGAATTCAATGCTACATAACTAATGACAACTATTTACATTATGACTTGAATCCAAATTGAAGAGATCCAAGTAACAGTTTGAATAACAATAGTCAAAACAATACGGATAATAATTACACACACACACAAAAAAAAACGTACACTAGTGACAAAAATGACAATGATAACTGTAATAATAATTACAAATAAAAATAATCATTACAGTAATAATATTGCAATACAGTACAGTACAGTACAATTAAAGTAATAGTAATATTAATGTAAATAATAATAATAATATTGTAATAGGAGTAATAATAATAATAATAATAATAATAATAATAATAATAATAATAATAATAATAATAATAATAATAAAAAAATATATAATAATAATAATAATAATAATAATAATAATAATAATAATAATAATAATAATAATGGTCATAATAAGTATAAAGATGATAATGAAAAGATAATAATAATAATAATAATAATAATAATAATAATAATAATAATAATAATGATCACAGTAATAAAATACTATTAATTAAGACTAAACAGGATGGATGAAGTACTACAAATTATTACGGAAACGCAGATATTTTGCTGATAAAGTAAATATTTTTTTGTCTCGTTTATATCATGGATATGTTGGTCGTTGTGAGTAGAGTTTTCTTATTATGAGGCAGGCTTAAATAATTTCGGACCAAAACTTATAACATTGTTATTAATAATGTTGTTTTGAAGACTGGGCAGATAAGGTTGATATTGTTGCTTCTAGTATGAGTAACATTTTCTACTCATCTGCATATTGTATTTTGTCTTTGACTTTTGAATATTAATAATAATGTAAAAAAAGTTATGGATAGAGAGAAAGTTGAGAATATCTACTTCAGAAAATATCTGGGCTGTTGAATCAAACTTTTTCAAGAAAAATATGCATCGAAATATTTTATTTTGTGCTATAGTTAATTTATTTAAAAATGAAGGCCATGTACACGCCCAAATGGAAACACAGTATGTGAGGTGAGGGTAGCACGTAGCACAGAGTAAAATAGATACTGATCATTGCCTCTGTTGTCAGGTTATGGCGGACTCTGTATAAAACTCCAGTAATTTTAGAAAGCTTTAGACATGTTTGGTGAAAGTGGGACTTCCAGTTTAAGTTTTCGTCAATTGTGACGCCAAGAAATTTTTTTACGTTATTAATTAATATTCAATAGTCAAAGACAGAATACATTATTCAGATGAGTAGAAAAAGTTACTCATACTAGAAGCAACACTATCAACCTTATCTGCCCAGTCTTCAGAACAACATTATTAAAAACAGTGTTATAAGTTTTGGTCCAAAATGATTTAAGTCTGCCTCATGATAAGAAAACTCTCCTCACAACGACCAACATATCCATGATATAAACGAGATAAAAAAAATATTTACTTTATCAGCAAAATACCTGAGTTTCCGTGATAATTTGTAGTACTTCATCTATCCTGTTCAGACTTAATTAATAGTATTTTATTACTGTGATTATTATTATTATTATTATTATTATTATTATTATTATTATTATTATTATTATTATTATTATTATTATTATTATTATTATTATTATTATTATTATTATTATTATTATTATTATTGTTGCTATTATTATTATTATTATCATTATTATTATTATTATTATTATTATTATTATTATTATTATTATTATTATTATTATTATTGTTGCTATTATTATTATTATTATTATTATTATTATTATTATTATTATTATTATTATTATTATTATTATTATTATTATTATTATTATTATTATTATTATTATTATTATTATTTTATTATTATTATTATTATTATTATTATTATTATTATTATTATTATTAGTAGTAGTAGTAGTAGTAGTAGAAGTAGTAGAAGTAGTAGTAATAGTATATTGTTATTATCATCTTTATACTTATTATGACCTTTAATATTATGCTATTATTATTATTATTATTATTATTATTATTATTATTATTATTATTATTATTATTATTATTATTATTATTATTAATTATTATTATCATTATTATTTTTATTATTGTTATTATTATTATTATTATTATTATTATTATTATTATTATTTTGTTTGTTTGTTTGTTTGTTTGTTTGTTTTTATTATTATTATTATTATTATTATTATTATTATTATTATTATTATTATTATTATTATTATTATTACTATTATTATTACTTCTATTACTTATCCTTATGTAATTCTTTATCCTGGGTGAGGGTGTTTTTTCCCAGTCATTGTAAGCAAAGTATTCTGCCTCTGGGTGTGCTTGGGAAGGGCCATTACTTAAAATATTTGGAGCGGACGCGTGAATTTTTTTTTCCTCTCCATCCCACACTATTTTTTATATTTGGTTCACATGAATTTCGTCTCCATGACTGTGTTTTCTGGAATGGAAGTGTTGCCCTGTTCTTCAGCCTATTCATATATTGGTATCTCAAATTTCCCAAGAAGAAAACTTGCACATTATCACTTCAAATTCAGAATCCCCGCGCCCGTGCCATGTAGTGGGCAAAAGGTTCATTAAGGAATGATCGTGCAACGACTCTAATTGTTCTACCAACACCCCCATCGCCAAGGCGGGCGCAGCCTTCACTCATCCTTGCGCAAGTCCAGACAGGTTATCTGTATGGTCTTCTTCATGGCTTTTGGAATGTCTTCAGTCGTCTTGGTCTTGGGTATCCCGCCCAGCAGCTCCTGACAGTTGCGTTTTCCCTGAGTTATCTCGCTGGCGGCTATGATGAGGTCGTAGTTGATACCATCACTCACCACAGAGTCTTGTCTGGAAAACAAAAGTGAGCTTGTCAGCATCAGCCACAACGTGGTAATACTTTGAGCTACAATGAGCTGCAGAGAAACTGTGATAAGAAAACTTGAAGGGGAGGATCCGTCTCCCTATTTTTAAGAAATTATTTGAAAAATATCGAAAATAAGTTAAATGCTCTGGCATGACCGTCTATGCATAAACTATCATATGGAAGCTTTATTTATTTTTCCTGCGAATTTAAACATCCCACGGAGCCTGGGTTTTAATGCCTAATAAGTGGGCGTGACGAGCCAGTTCTAGTGTGGGTGGCAGAAATCGTTTCGTTACATTATTTTCGATAAATATAATATAATATAATATTAATATACCAATGTATTTTCTTGTATCTGGCTACCTCTCCCAGCTCCACCACGGCTTTCCTGTCTCCCACTCAGATGAACTGGTGCCTGAGGGAAGACTGCTTTGTTTACATCGCGATCTTCCTTCATGAGCTCTTGCTAAGGCATTAGAGCATTTATTTTTGCCCTGAAACCTTTCACTGACATTACGTCAAGACGGAAACAGCACGTAGAGGAGAACCGCCGAATGGCAGCTCATACTAGGAAAACGCAAATAACTGCTACGCGTCAAAACTCAAGTTAGAGTTCAAGCGCCTCGCCATTACAAGATCCCCCACCACCACCACCACAACCACCAAACCAATCATTTCATTCAAAAGTACAGTTTAAATGCATGAAAGTCAAGCATGCAGGATACTTTATAGTAAAATTTGTCACCCAAGTGACGGTGATAGAACACAATTTTGGCTATGACAAGTATCATCTACTTACAAGCATGTTCGGAACAAACATCAATATAGAAATGGGTTCAAACGCAGAGAGCCAAGAAGAACTATACCACTCCAATCAAAGGCAAAATGAGAAGAAAAGTAGATGACACTTAAGCAATGAGTATAAACCAGGCGAGTTTGGAAGATCAAACCTGGCAACAATGAATGACTTGCCACGTCACGATGCCCTCGCCGTAGAGGAATTAATACATTTGAAAGGGGGAGCCAGGAGTCACATCATTAGATAAATGCGTTGATATGTGATTAATGAACCGTGAGGAATCAAACGATAACAGGCCTGGGGCACTATAACTTTTTTTATTGCACTATGACACGAAAATGGAAAACAAATTCTTTAATCACCGTTTTCTCAGTACAAGGAGTAATACATACAAAAAATGCATCTCCACCTTTAGTTTTAGCACGATTGCCACAAAACTTTAGGGTTAGGAGTTAGACAATTTCATTTCTGTTTTGCATAATACAGTAATAATACACTCCGGATTGTAAATTTTTTCATATATTTTTTTGCGACTAAATAAAAAGATTCACCATTTTTTCTAACTTTGTAAGGAACGATATAAAGCATTTTCTGTGCAAAGGACAAAAAGAATGGTGCGGAAATGACGGAGGATAAAGACTTCAATTTTTTTTGTTAAAACACGAAAAATATTCGTATAAAAAATCAGTTCATTCTATGTTCTGGTAAGATGATCAGACTATTATTCTTCACAACATATATCGAAATACAGACCCTCGGGCTATTTATAAAAAAAAAATGCGGATCCTAACTTTACAGGCAGTGAGAAAAGGAAATGTGTTCTTTGATTTCGAGTGTTCCAATCGTTCCGTACTGCCTTTTTTAATAAATAATGAAGCTAAGTAGCAGACGCATATAGAATAAATAAAAAGTTACACGTAAAGTTGGGGTGGGGGGAAATTCTATGGTTGCGTTAGCTGCGGTATTTAACTCCGTTGCATTAGCTTTTGAGCCTATGGTGGATAAGTACCAATTGCGCCAGGCCAGTGTATGCGAATGAATAACTGGGACCCGGACAGGGATTCGAATCCGGGCCCGAGGATTCGTAGCTAGGCACGCTAACCACTGCACCAACTAAGTAACTAATGAGGAGCATAAGCCCAGGCCCCGGGGGCGCGTCGCTTCACTTCCCCGCCTGTACTCTCGACGGTCCTCCCGAGTAAGCTCCAGATAGCACAGCTATCCTTTTCATCTCAAATCCCTCCTGACAGTAACGATCAAGTTGTCTCTTCCATGAGTTACGTGGACGCCCCATGGGTCCATTCAGGGTTGTCTCGTACAGAAACAACCTCATGAGCAGGATAGACGTCCGGGAGGAGTGCCACATGCCCATAATGCCGGAGTTGGCGTTCACGGACTCAGCTGGTAATAGGTCTCGACTCAGTTTCATAACGTAGTCGCTGGTTTGACATGAAGGCATTCCAGCGATACCCCATGATCCTGCAAAGGCACTTAACACCAAAGGCATCAACACGCCTATACCAGTCACTATTCAGTGTTCATGTCTCACACCCATACAATAAGTAAGACATGGAGCAGAAGCGACTTAAAACTGTAAACTTTGTTCGGCTGCATATGTATCGATAAAGCCATATACTCGTGTTCTGCGATTCCATAACACCGTGGCCAGGACAATCCGACGAGTTACTGCCTGATATAAGACCCACCATTGGTATCTACTACGCTACTAAGGTATGTGAAACTTTGGGTGACCTTGACATTCTCATCACACGCATTAACGGACTGAACTGTGTCATCCAGCAAACCTCCAAACGTCTGGACTTGAGTTTTGGTAACCTTTAGTCCCAGAGGCTTCGCTTCCTCATGCAGCACTTCGAGAGCCAGTACAGCAGGGACAAATGTACGGAAGTGGGGGTAGCTGGAGCGGGGGGGGTGACGGGAGTGGGGGTAGGACAGTCACCGGGGGGGTGACGGAAGAGAGGGTGGTCAACGGGGGGATGACGGAAGAGGTGGTAGTTAAAGGGTTAAGATATCTGGGTAAAGATTGATATCTACGAATCGGCATGTGACTATCTAAATGGATCTGAGAGACCAAACATTCTGGTGGTCGTTCCTAAACCATTTTAACTCTTCCTTCTTTCTCGTACACACACACACACACACACACACACACACACACACACACACACACACACACACACACACACACACACACACACACACAGGAAGCTGGAGCGGGGGGTAGGGCGGTCAGAGGACGGTCAGCAGATTGAAATCTAGGAAGTGCCTCCCCCTTCCCTTTTATCGTTTCCTTCATCTTTCCTTAATCTCTCTTCTTCCTCCTTCCCCCTCCCCCACCACACACATACACACACTCACACGAGCGCGCGCGCGCGCACACACACACACACACACACACACACACACACACACACACAGGTATGCGGGGAAAAATGTAAATATTCTTGATGCCTTTTCACTCTCCGGAGGCCTAACAAAAGGCGTGCATTCAACTATATATATAAGCCCCTTAAATCCAAACTAATTGATTCTATTTCTATTAAACTCACAGATCAAAAAGGTCTTCCTATACATTTCGAAGAAGGATACCTTGTTACATGTTTACTTCATATCCGGTCGCGTTGAATCTTTGAGTACATTTTGCCCTATTAAAAGAAATGTTGTCTATTTGAAAAGACAGTCTCCTTGTCGGCACCATGCGGGTTACATTCATCCCTCCTTCCATAGCAGAATATCATACTCTGTTTTCGAATGGCAAACAGATATCATCCCGAGGGAGTGGTATTGATGATATAGTCACACTTTCTTATGAGCCAAGCTATCACAGGGGCGGGGGTTTTCTCGGTTTTAGCTGGACTCGCTAAAAGAGCTTTCCCATTCCTAGTGAAAAATGTCATTGTGCCTTCAGCTAAAACATTTGGAAACAATGTTCTAGATGATATGTCACAGGGAAGCAACTTGAAAAGCTCTGTAAAAAAGCATGGAATTAATTCCTTAAAGCAAGCTGCAATGAAATTGACGAGAGGAAGCGGGGAAAAGAAAGTCAAGCGAGTCGGGAAAAAAAGGTGTTATAAAATGGACGTCTTTACCGATTTTTTTTTTTTTTACAACAAAGGAGACAGCTCAAGGGCACAAAAAAAGGAAACAATAATATAAAAAAAACGCTACTCGCTGCTCCTAAAAAAGAATGAAAAAAGGTGGCCGCAAGAGAGGACAGTGTAGGGATGAGCATGAGTAAAAAGTCGTGTGCAGCGGGGCCGCGGGAGGGGGGGAGGCATGCAGTTAGCAAGTTCAGAAGAGCAGTCAGCGTGGACATATCGATAGAAGATAGAAAGAGAGGCAACATCGCGACGGAATTTAAGAGGTAGAAGACTATCAGTAGGAGGAGGAGAGCTGATGAGACTAAGAGCCTTAGACTCCACTCTGTCCAGAAGAGCCGTGTAATTGGAGCCTCCCCACACGTGAGATGCATACTCCATACGAGGGCGGAGAAGGACCCTGTGTATGGATAACAACTGCGCGGGGGAGAAGAACTGGCGGAGACGACACAGAACGCCCAACCTCGAGGAAGCTGATTTAGCGAGAGAGGAGATGTGAAGTTTCCAGTTGATATTTTGAGTTAAGGATAGACCGAGGATGTTTAGTGTTGAAGATGGTGATAGCTGACTGTTGTCGAAGAATAGAGGATAGGTGTTGGAAGATTGTGTCGAGTTGATAGGTGGAGAAATTGAGTTTTTGAGACAATGAAGGACACAAGGTTCCTTCTGCCCCAATCGGAAATGATAGCAAGGTCGGAGGTTAAGCGTTCTGCAGCCTCCAGTCTGGAGTCGGGTACTTCCTGTTGAGTGGATCATCTATTGAAAGAAGTTGAATAATGCAGAGTGGAGTCGTCGACGTATGAGTGCACAGGACAGTTTGTTATGGATAGGAGATCATTGATGAATAACAGGAAGAGAGTGGGTGATAGGACAGAGCCCTGTGGAACACCACTGTTGATAGGTTTAGGGGAAGAACCGTGACCGTCTACCACCGCAGAGATAGAACGGCCGGAAAGGAAACTGGAGGTAAAGGAACAGAGAGAGGGATATAATCCGAAAGAGGGCAGTTTAGAAAGCAAAGACTTGTGCCAGACTCTATCGAATGCTTTCGATATGTCTAGCGCAACAGAGAAAGTTTTACCGAAACGGCTAAGAGAGGATGACCAAGAGTCAGTTAAGAGAGCAAGAAGATCGCCAGTAGAACGCCTCTTGCGGAACCCATACTGCCGATCAGATAGAAGGTTAAAAGTGGAAAGGTGCTTTTGAATCTTCCGGTTAAGGATTGATTAAAAAACTTTAGATATACATCAAGGTAAAGCTATAGGGCGGTAGTTTGAGGGATTGGAACGGTCACCCTTCTTAGGCACAGTCTGTACAAAGGCATACTTCCAGCAGGAAGGAAAGATAGATGTTGATAGGCAGAGACGAAAGAGTTTGACCAGGCAGGGTGTCACCACGGAAGCACAGGTTTTAAGGACAATAGGATGCACTCCATCAGGTCCATAAGCCTTCTGAGAGTTGACGCCAGAGAGGGCATAGAAAATATCATTTGGAAGAATCTTAATAACAGGCATAAAGGAGTCAGAGGGGGGATGAGTAGGAAGAATATGCCCAGAATCGTCCAGGGTGGAGTTCTTACAGAAAGTTTGAGCGAAGAGTTCAGCCTTAGAGACAGATGAGACGGCAGTGCTGCCGTCAGAGTTAAGGAGAGGAGGGAAAGAGGAAGAAATGAAATTGGAGGAGATATTTTTGGCTAGATGTCAGAAGTCACGGGCAGAATTAGAAGAAGAAAGGTGTTGACATTTTCTATTGATAAAACAGGTTTTGGTAAGTCGGAGAGTAGATTTGGCACGATTTTGGGCTGAAATGTAAAGGTCATAGTTAGCGGGAGTTCGAAGGCTCTGGAACCCTTTGTGAGCTGCCACTCTATCTTTATAGCACGAGAACAAGCATGATTAAATTAGCATGAGGAGTAGAGAAAGAACGTGGAATGTATGCCTCCATTCCAGAGACAATCACCTCTGTGATGTGCTGGGCACACACAGAGGGGTCTCTATCCTGGAAGCAGTAATCGTTTCACGGGAAATCGCAAAAATACAATGTATGGTCGTCCCACCAAGCTGAAGCAAAATGCCAGAAGCATCGCCTCTTCTGTGGGTCCACAGCATGTACAGGAGCGAAAGGACAGGAAACAGAAATAAGGTTATAATCCGAAGAGCCCAACGGAGAGAACAATTTGGCAGAGTAAGCAGAAGGATTAGAATGTAAGGAAGAGGTCTAGAATGTTGGGCCTGTCTCCAAGACGGTCGGGAATACGAGTAGGGTGCTGAACCAACTGCTCTAGGTCGTTGAGGATAGCAAAGTTGAAGGCTTGTTCACCAGGCTGGTCAGTGAAAGAGGATGAAAGCCAAAGCTGGTGGTGAACATTGAAATCTCCCAAGATGGAGATTTCAGCAAAGGGAGAGTGAGTCAATATGTGCTCCACTTTAGAGTTCAAATAGTCAAAGAATTTTACATAGTTAGTAGAGTTAGGCGAGAGATAAACAGCACAGATGTATTTAGTAATAGAATGACAATGAAGTCTTAGCCAGATGGTGGAAAATTCAGAAGAGTCAAGGTCGTGGGCACGAGAGCAAGTGATGTCGTTGCGTACGTAGGCGCAACATCCAGCTTTAGATTGAAATTTAGGATAGAGATAGTAGGAGGGAACAGAGTAGAGGTTGCTGTCAGTAGCCTCAGAAACTTGCGTTTCGGTGAGGAAGAGAAGGTGAGGTTTAGAGGAGGAGGGATGGTGTACCACAGAATGAAAATTAGAACGAAGACTGCGAATGTTCCAGAAATTGATAAGGAGGAGGTTCGAGGAGTTATCAGGACACCTTTCAAGTCGGCAGCCAGAAGGGGAGTCCTCCTTGGGGGAATTTATGGTCCCCCCCCCAGGCGGGGACTCCGAGGCGGTGTTTTCGTTAGCCATTTTGAATTTTGAATTTTAGGAAAAGGTGTGTGTGTTGTGTGAATGTAGTGTGGTGTAGAAAGAGAGAGGAACTGTCTTTAGAGAGCATGCTGAACTGCTCTCTGGTGTTGATGAGACAAAAGGGAAACGGTTAGTGAGGACATGGGAAGGTTCTTTGAAGGGCTTCAGCACCCTCCTCGCTTCCCATATATCCTCACCGGGAGTAGCTCACGCCCGTTTGGTAGGTGTCTTCCTACCTCTTCCTGCCTGAGTTGTCATCATTGTTGAACTAAGAGCAGTATGGCGAGAATCACCAGCGCGGTTGGTGTCGGGGACCCGCGTTTGCATCTGCGTTTAGTCAGAGAAGACCCCGATGATGGACACCAATATAAAGATATGTATATGAGAAGTCATATGCAGGTAATTAGCTATGATGATATAGATTCATATGTACGTAAACTATCAGAATATTTTGTTAATCGGTTTGAACATGACATGTCAGACGAAGAGGGCAGTGGATTAACGTTAGATGAAATAGTTAGCGTAAAATGTTCCTTCTCTCTTATAATGCTGCACACTAGTAATGGAGAGTATGTACCCTATCCTAAGGGTGTTCCATGGAAAACACAAGTTCTCAACCCTTCAGGACCCACGGACTGTGTTTTCCAAGTGCTAACAGCTTATCGCTATCTAAAGTCAAGAAATGTAGTTCCATCAGACAGGCAATGGGAGAATGCTTGCTTGACATGTATTAATACACGTAACATTCCAACCCCGGTATCCTGGGAAGACCTCGGTCGGCTTGAAAGGTTAAATAATATATGTCTTCGGGTTTACTGTCTAGATAACGTTAAAGACAAAAAAGACGAACTAACTCTAATCAGAGAGGGGCTCAAAGATCAAGAAGTTGTTCATTGCCTCTTGTTGGGGAACAGACACCTAACTCTTATCCAAGACTTTAACGCATACATGAACCTGTTTACCTGCCAACGTCGTGGGAAAATAATGTTTTGCGATATCTGCCTGTGTGCCTGTGAGAACATGACAACGCTTGTTGAGCATAAGCATATTTGCCCAATGATGATCACAAGACTAAGATTCCCATCCGCGGGATCTACTGTGAAATTTATTAATCGTGCTAAAGCATATGAGCCATCTCATTTAGCATTTTATGACTTTGAGAGTATTCTCGTAGAGCCTTCTTCGAATGGGTCAGGGTGTGTAAAGAAACATCACTTTGCCATAGCGAATGCTTACATTATAGTGAATAGAAACGGAGAAACAGTAGAAAGCGGGTCCTATTGTGGAAGTAATGCTGTAAATCATTTTGTTCATACAATGCAGCGTTCCTGGAAGAAGTTAAAATTTTCTAAAGGCTACAATAAAACCAACATGACCGATGAAGATACGGCACGTCACAATGAACAAACTCACTGTCTTCTCTGTAAATACGGGTTTTTAAAAGGTAAAGGAGTAAAACATCATGACCGTGAAAAATCAGGAAACAATTACATTGGAGCTTATTGCAACCTTTAAATGAAAAATCACAAATTGCAGCTCACTCCCATTACACATAATGCGGATTACGACATGTCGTGAATCCTGCGTGAATTAACGCTACCTGACTTGAAAATCAAACTAAGACCAAAACATTCAGTTCACAAATACCATGAAGTCATCATAAATGACTTGAGATTTATTGACTCTTATGCCTTTATGACTGGTTCACTAGCGGCTTTAGCGAACTAATTCATCAGCAATGGGAACGAACCCATATACACACAACAGATGTTGAAAGATGTGCCAGCACCTGCGTTACCATTACACTGGTCAACAGCCAATTTTCATCAGATATATTATGTGGTGTTTAATATTTAGTTTTGCCCGCTGATTTAAAAAATGTAATCGGTTTTCTTCTATCAGGCACAGCTTTTCTGATAGCCCAGCGGCATAGTAAAAAATACGAAACCAATTGTTCAAATTGTTCTAAAAGCACCAAAATTGGCACACATGTGGATTAATACATTCTGAACAATTTTGGATATGGAGGCATTCAAGATTCTCCCCGTAGCACATTTGGCGGCCATTTTTCAAAATGGCCGCTATTTACCATTAGCGTCATTGAATATGTACCATAATTTGTCTTTTTGTGGATGCTAAAGGTGATAAGTGTGGTAGAGGACATGAGCAGAACAACGCGTATGTCAAGGGTGATGGAGGAGTCATCGGCCTCACAGACAATCCAACTGCACTGAGGCGCTGGATGGTTGCCGGACCGGAGGTTGCTAGAGTGATTGTGGAATTTGACGACTTCAATCTGCATCCACACGACCAAGAGGAGACACGTCACCACGAAGAGACACCAAGTGTGCAGAACACTTTTGCCAGAGATGTGCGCTCACTCGTGGCCGTCATTGAAGAGCTGGGCAACCCTTTCGAGGAGGACAGTCAGGACTTGCTGGTGCTCGACACAAAGGAGATCGCAGACCCTGCAGTCATAGAAACAGTCCGTAACGCCAAGCAGATTGGCCAAGACCAGTTTGAAGCATTCTCAAAGGAATGCATCGTGGACAGAACCAAGTCCATTGAGGTGGCAATCAACCGGAACAAGCTACCACTGTTTGCGACCAAGAGAGGACCCAATATACCCAAAGGAAAAGAACAGGTCAAATCTCTGAAGAATGATGTTGCGCTCTTCGCACGATTATATATCGGCTGCCAGACCCATGATGGGAATCTAGAAGAGTTCTTCAGGCATGAAAATCAGCAATGCCCTCCAGCTTTATCTGACGGAGGAAGACTGTACCTAGGGAGCAAGAGTGACTTGCTGGTGTGCCTTGAAGGCCATGCTGAGCCTCAGTCTGAAGCTCCTACTGTCACTGCTGTTGTCCTCGATGGAGCAGTAATCGTACAGATGTTGAAGCCGGGTACTGCCAACACGTTCGAGGAATATGCACAGCAAGTGTTCATCCCATACGTTGTACAACATTTCCAACATGTATCACGTCTTGACCTTGTGTGGGACAGCTACAGAGCAGATTCCCTGAATGCATCAACCAGAGAACAGCGTGGAAAGGGAGTACGTCGGCGTGTTGTCGACTCGGCAGTCATACCAGGAAATTGGCAAAGTTTCCTGCGAGTTGATAGCAACAAAGTGGAGCTCTTCAGCTACCTCTCCACCATGCTTGCAGAGTCCTTTCAAGAAGAAGGCAAGGAACTGGTGGTCACTGATGGGGAGCAGGTGATCTGTGTTCCACAGCAAGAGGACATCAACTCACTCGCACCATGCAACCAAGAAGAGGCAGACACCCGCATGATGCTACATGTAGCACATGCTGCACAACATGGTCACCACCAGATACAGGTTCGAACAGTAGACAGTGACGTCGTGGTCCTAGCAGTGATGGTAGTCCAGAAACTACCAGCTGGAGACGAACTCTGGGTAGCCTTTGGGACAGGCAAGAACTACCGCTACATTGCAGCCCATGAAATAGCTTCCTCCCTTGGTCCAGAGAAGGCATGTGCTCTTCCAATGTTTCATGCCATCACAGGGTGTGATACTGTGTCAGCCTTTGTCGGACATGGGAAGAAATCTGCTTGGGCAACATGGAACACGCTGCCAGAACTCACTGATGCCCTGCTGAGTCTGGCAAATGCACCCACAAGCATCCAAGAGGATACAATGCATGTCATCGAGAGGTTTGTCATACTCCTGTATGACCGCACAAGCAAATGCAAGGACGTCAACAAGGCGAGAAAGCAGCTCTTTGCAAAGACGAACTCTATTCAGAACATCCCGCCAACCTACGCTTCTCTGGAGCAGCATGTGAAGAGATCTGCCCTTCAGGGTGGTCATGTCTGGGGCCAGGCATTGGTACCAACGCCCGTGCTCCCTCCACCAACAGACTGGGGCTGGCATCGGAGTGATGATGGGCCCTACACACCACTCTGGACCACACTCCCTGAGGCATCCAAGGCCTGCTATGAGCTGGTGTCTTGCGGATGCAAGAAAGGCTGCAGAAACCGCTGCAAGTGCAAGAACGCTTCACTGCAATGCACTGGTCTATGTTTCTGAGAAGGCAAATGCCAGTAGTTTGGGACAGAAAACTTGCTAGCCAACATTATGATCTGTAGACATTCATAATTCTGGTGACCAGATTTGAAAAGTTCGGAATCATAATTAACATAGTGTGGCAAAATCTACGTTATTGTATTACATGTATGTACTGCAGGATTACACAATAATGAAAGTTATTGTATAGGCAACTGTTTATTGTGTCCTCTTCTTGAAGCCACTTAGATTTGTTCATTTGTATTAGATCTATCCATAAATGTATAACTGTAAGTACTGTGCCCAGAGACTGGGCTTTTGGTCGACTATATAACTACAATCTGACCATACTGTAAACTCCCTGTACTCTGTGTATTATTTTGACTAGCATTCCATTGCAATTTTGCCAGCAATTTGAAATAAAAAAGCAACTTCAGCAATTAAAGTGTGTTCCTGAAATCAGGTACTGGTTATTAGAGGTATTATGTCATTGAGTATTGAAATCTTCATCAAATGTCCACTTTTTCCACAAAATGGCGGCCAGTTTGGGGGCCATTTTTGAGAAGATTCATCTAAATATCTGTTAAACACTTATTGATGTTAATTCTGATGTAAAAAAAGGAATTTTGGCCCATCTAGCACCATACTAACGACACATAATGAAGTCTATGTAATGACGCTAATGTTAAATGGCGGCCATTTTGAACAATGGCCGCCATATCTTCCAAAGGGCTAATCTTGAATGCCTCCATATCCAAAATTGTTTAGAATATATTAATCTACATGTGTGCCAATTTTGGTGCTTTTAGACCAATTTGAACAATTGGTCTGCTATGCCGCGTGACTATGATGAGATAAGAGAGACATATAACTCCAATCAGCAGCATCGCTACATGTAAACGTCTTTTACAGGTAAATGCTGATTGGTATTTTATAACCAAAAGTGTGCATTATGTAATTTTATGTTTTCCATTATTATTTTAGATCGTTGAGTCAAGCATTTTTCACAAAATATTTCATCGATCATTTTTTGTACCTTCAAAAACTTTACTTTTTGTTTCAGGTGTCCCACCATCATCACCATCATCAAACTCTATTCAGGATGTCTAGGCATTGCAAGAACAGTCCTGATACATTTTGTTATGTCTGTGGTTCATTTACCACCAAAGCTCAGCAACGTGTCATCACAATTGAAATCAAGAAGATCTACCAGCTATACTTTGGATACTCTCTTGGAGATCAAGATAAGAGTTGGACACCGCATATCATCTGCTCAGCTTGTTCAAATGAACTAAGCGATTGGTTTAATAAGAGCAACTGCCAAGCACTATGTGCAATCAGAGTGGCCCCTGCGAAAATCATATGAGCCGGTTTTTTTTAGCGTCCAGAGTAAGCCACTTGTAAACCCAGAAACTCAGGAGGTTTCGAATATGTGAAGGCTAAGTTTCCAAAAATCACAGAGGCAAAACTGAAGGAAGGCTTATTTGTAGGTCCGCAGATAAAAGAACTCCTGATGGACAATAACCTCCTCACAACCCTAGATGAGACAGAGCTTAAAGCTTGGGAATCCTTCAAATTCCTCTGTGAAAACTTCCTAGGCAACAAGAGATCTCTAGAGTTTAGAAATGGAGTGAAATGTCTTCTAGACTCCTATGCTGCAATTGGCTGTCGTATGTCACCGTAGAGATATACCGTCAGTCACACGCTAATGATATGAAGAAGAAAACCGTCCAGTACCGTGTAAGAACATGAAACTGATTGCAACACATGCTGCTCAGGAGAAAATGCTGTTTGCTCTGCCCCTCCTTAAACTACTTATTCAACTAGGCCTGGTTGTTAAAAAAAGTGCATGCTATTTATACGTTTAAGAAAAAGCACTTTCTTGCAGACTTCATTCAGGATAACATAGAAGTCCGCAAAAGTGCTACTTGCCCTATCAAAAAAATGCAACCAAGTGTATTTCAAACAGCATGTTTGGTCGATTCCTGATGAACGCGGCCAAATGTAGTGAAGACACAGATATTGTCACCAACCGCGAAAAGTTTTTGAAGCTGGTCCCAAGTCCTTACTTTAAACGTGATGTACCCCTCAATGATGACCATGTAGTTGTAGTTCGCCATAAGAAATATTCACAGGTGAATCATCCAAACTACATTGGCTGCTACATCCCAGAGCTGTCCATGCTGCGACTATATGATTTATTTTACAATGTCATGAAGGCTCATTACGGGGATCGGGCGAAACTAGTGTATTGTGACACTGATTCCTTAATAACAGAAATCGAAACTCCTGATCTATTAACAGAGTACTCGCAGTAACCCCTCAAAAGCTATATAGACACAAGTAACTTTAGCTCCTCACATTCCTTGTACAACACAGACAACAAAGAAAAGCTCGGATTTCTCAAGTCTGAAGTGGGGGAAAGAGCCATCTCAAAATTTGTAGGTGTAAGAACAAAGTGCTACTCCATCCTCTTGGCAGACGGCGACCGGTTGAGTTCAGCTAAGGACGTTTCAAAGTTCATAAAGAAAAAAATTGCTCATCAGCGATACAAATTCGTCCTATTCCAGAAGCAAACATTTACCTTTGGCTCAGGGATTCACAGTGCGCAATGGACGCATGAGTACAATAAAATATCACAAGAGAGGGATATCTGTAGTTGAGGACAAAAGATACTACATTAACACCTTGGAGTCACGGTCTTACGGTCATCCCGGTAATTCTACAGAGGTAGAGGAGAGGGAGGAAGAGAAGGAGGAGTAGGAGGAAGCCCAGATCATGACACTGTCAAACGAAGAAAATTTGGAGGAAGGTGATGAAAGAGGCATAACAGAAGCGAGGCTAGCCGAGGTAATGGGTAGGCAAGAGATGGCGAAATGGGACAACAAGAAGAAGAAACCTATGAGTTGTGGGGAGAACGGGATGTGCTGGTCGAGCAATATTTTCCCTCGAAAATACAGGTAGCGATGGAGGATGACATGCTAATGCTAGCCGCGGAACAGGAAGAAATAAATCAAATGCTCTCCCCCCCCCCCCCCTTGAATACATGTTAAAAGATACAGTCTTCTCAGAATAAATTGTAGTTGTTTATAAGATACGGACTGGTGTGAATGTTGTATATACTGTCTATAGTGTAAGAATTTGAATGCTATTTTTATGTTAAATATAAAATATATGTAAATGTGTTATATATATAGGACTAATGTTGGAGTCTATGATATTATAAAATTGCACTTGATGAATCTGTAATCATAATTTGACCAAATTCCAATAAACATTGAGTTTGTTTGACTTGTTTATATGTCCTTTATCTAAAACGGATGAAAAAACACAACAATTGTCTTAAAATTTATTCGATTTGTGGAAACAAAACGCTTTTATGTTTCGATCTGGCTCATATATAAAAAAAATGTCTGTCGCGAAATGTCCGCGGCGGCAGCAGCGGGCGCTGCGGCGGCGGCGACATCGTGCGACGACAGGATGCGACAGGATTGCGCGCGGGCTCGGGACGGGGCGGGGCGGGGCGGGGCGGGGCGGCAGCACGGGGTAGTGGTGGTGACGTGTGAGGACCTGTGTGGAGCCAGACCACTGATTTAAGCGTGTTATACAAGCCACGATAAAGGAACTAGAAAATTATTTACGCTGAGAACAGATTCATTGAATGTAATACACTTCAATATGAAAAAAATCATCGAGGAATCTTTTAAAATCGACATTTACCAAAACCCTCTTGAAAACCTATGTGCTAGCCAAAGACCAAACCTCAGGAACGTAAGATCAACCGTGGGGTAATGTTATTCCGGAAAAAAAACTCACTTATTATAACGAGCATGGGAGCTCATTCTAGCGACTATGCGCTAAATCCATTGTATTTGAGTCACGGCGATATAAGTCAAATAAGCTTAAGTGTTAATGGTACAACCATGTATAATATTCCTAGTAAATTCCCTTACGACTATGCTGAGCTTTACCATCGTACTTTGGATGTACTTGGTTTTCACAAAGATCATTTAAGGCACTCAACGAGGTCAAAGTGTCATATTACTCCAATCGTCATTATTTTTTTATGGTTTGAATGCAGTACTTTACTCATCATTCACCTACACTATCAAGATGATATCTTAAAAGAAAAAAAAAAAAATCACTTTTTTTTTGTAAATGTACTACCCATTAAAAATGGGGTGAGTTTCTGTGTTTATAGTCCGATTTTAGTTTTCTCTACATAGAATTAAAGAATGAACATTCCTCTACTTCTTCAACTTAGATAATCCATGGATTCGAAAAATAATAGTACTTATGATTTTTTTATTAATGTACTCATTTTCCACTATTTTTTAATGCTTCCATCCTCCTTGTGACCAACCAATACAATCTATAAGGAAAATCTAACTACCAAATGTTGCTGTTTTACTACTCTATCCAAAACTGCAAACAGATTTAAGATTAAAACTTTCAAATCTCAGGAATTTTGAAGTTAAGGCAATGCACTTTTGAGATACGGGCAATTAAAGTTACGTAAGTACATTTTGATGTTCCTCATCCATGAATGGCCACACTGTGCCGAATATTGTTAGTACCAGGTATTGTAATGTTGCTGTCTTGCTATTTAGGTGATCTTGAGTCATGAACATGGCACCTGAACCCACTTCTTGTTGAAGTATTACTTACTCAATGGTGAGGGTGTCAGGGAGCCACCGCCTCCCTCATTGTTGCCAGTTTATGTTTGCATCACTTGGTGTTAGAAACTATCTGGCTCGTAGGATTTGCTTCCTTCCTTTTCTGTTTTAATCTTCTTTCTTGGTTATGATGATCTGTCAGAAGCTCTGTCTTTCCTTGTTTTGTATTCGTTTTCATATTTTTTTGTTTTTATGTTGTATGGTGAGATGGGCTCTTCTCTCTTGAAACTGAAGTAGAAGGCTGTGGTAATGGTGGTGTTGATGCAGAAGCATCAAGAACAGCAGTCGTGGCAGCAGCGGTGCGTGGTGGCGAGTCAAGCCTCGCTGCTCCATGTGGAACGCCTGTCTGTCTCTCTTCATTATTTACTCGACCATGGCGTGCCTTCTGCAAGCAGGCAATCCTCTTGACAATGGTATTTGAACTGGATGAAGCCAGCATCATCAGCAGTTTTGTCATAAGAGGAAAAAAAAGGCAGTGTGGGAGTAGAGCGTACACACCTATGTCCATCCTCCTCGTTACAAGGACTCGCACTGATGAATTCTGGTGAGAGGACAGAGAGGTACGGGACAGTATTGTCCCGCGCGCACAGGAGAAAGTATCAGACACCACCAGAGAGAAAACTATTCGTGTCTAAATACTACAGTGTTTTTCCTACAGTTTTTTTTCTAAAGGTATCTTCTGCCTCACGTAACTTTGACTGAGCGCGCGGGGTGATTTAAACGGCGATTTAAATGCCCATTTAAACTCGGTCGGTAAAAATTCTTCCTGTAATGTTTTCTCTATGCCTTTAGGGTGATCATTGACGAATTTTCTCATTTTCGATAATTTTTGCATTTATCACCTGAGTCGTTTGCCTTAATCGGAAAGGATATTTTCGGCAAGGGGGCAATGCTTTGCACTTTTGATTTGCGTGCTGAAGACTTGAATGATAATTTGCCCGTTGAAATTAATGGAGGGCTTTGACGACTGCAGTGTGATGTACGAGCTTGAAGCGACTGTGCGATGAACAACATGGAGATTGAAAGAGTATTAAGGGGGCGCATAGAGAAACAAGCCCTGTTTTTAGGCGTGTTATTGGCAGACGAGGTAAAATCTATACCTCGATATAGAAAACCTATAGTGTGCATTGTCAATACGCTACCAAGTTATTCTAAAAGAGAAATGGGACACTGGATTTGTCTCTACTATGAACCGAACAGGGTAGTGTTCTTAGATAATTATGCTCTCGACCCCAAATTATACTTTGATTATTTTAATTATATTGCTTACCCCGGGCTCAGTATATATAAAAATGCATTTCGACTTCAAAGCACGCGAAGCGATGTGTGTGGGGCTTATGCCATGTACTTTGCCTACAATGTTTCCCATTTTGGTGTAAGAGAAACTCTTGAAAAAATATGTATGGAGTTTTCCAAGACCGAATATTCGAGGAATGATGAACACGTGATGAGATTCGCTTACAGCATTTAACACGTGTCCATAAAAAAGTAAGTATTGACTTTATTGATTTTTTCATATTGAAGTGTATTACATTCCATGAAGCTATTCTCAGCATAAATAATTTTCAAGTTCCTATTTCGTGGCTTGTATAACACGCTTAAATCAGTGGTCTGGCTCCACACAGGTCCTCACTCGTCACCACCCCCACCCCGCCCCGAGCCCGCGCGCAATCCTGTCGCATCCTGTCGTCGCACGATGTCGCCGCCGCCACAGCGCCCGCTGCCGCCGCCGCCGCCGCCGCCGCCGCTGCCGCGCACATTTCGCGACATTATTATTATTTTTTTTAGATATGAGCCAGATCAAAACATAAAAGCGTTTTATCCATATGTTTCCACAAATCAAATAAATTTTAAGACAATTATTGTGTTTTGTTTTCATCAGTTTTTGATAAAGGACATATAAACAAGTCAAACAAACTCAATGTTTATTGGAATTTGGTCAAATTATGATTACAGATTTATCATGTGCAATTTTATATCATAAACACCAACATTACTCCTATATACAGAACATATTTACATATATTTTATATTTAACATAAAAATAGCATTCAAATTCTCACACTATAAACATTATATACAACATTCACACCAGTCCGTATCCTATAAACAACTACAATTTATTCTGAGAATTCTGTATCTTCTACTAGCATGTATTCAAGGGGGGGAGGGGGGGTTATGAGAGCATTTGATTTATTAAATATTATTAAAATATTGCTCGACCAGCATATCTCGTTCTCCCCACAACTCATAGGTTTCTTCTTCTTGTTGTCCCATTTCGCCGATATCTTGCCCATCCGTTACCTCGGCTAGCCTCGCTTCTGTTATGCCTCTTTTATCACCTTCCACCAAATTTTCTTCGTTTGACAGTGTCATGATCTGGGCTTCCTCCTCCTCCTTCTCTTCCTCCCTCTCCTCTACCTCTGTAGAATTATCGGGATGACCGTAAGACCGTGACTCCAAGGTGCTAATGTAGTATCCTTTGTCCTCAACTACAGATATCTCTCTCTTGGGATATTTTATTGTACTTATTCGTCCATTGCGCACTGTGAATCCCTGAGCCAAAGGTAAATGTTTGCTTCTGGAATAGGACGTCTTTGTATCGCTGATGAGCAATTTTTTTTTTTAAACGCCCTTAGCTGAACTCAACCGGTCACCGTCTGCCAAGAGGATGGAGTAACACTTTGGTCTTACACCTACAAATTCTGAGATGGTTCTTTCCCCCACTTCAGACTTGAGAAATCCAAGCTTTCCTTAGTTGTCTGTCTTGTACAAGGAATGTGAGGAGCTAAAGTTACTTGTGTCTATATAGCTTTTGAGGGGTTCCTGCGAGTACTCTGTAATAGATCAGGAGTTTCAGTTTCTGTTATTAAGGAATGAGTGTCACAATACACTAGTTTCGCCCGATCCCCGTAATGAGCCTTCATGACATTGTAAAATAAATCATATAGTCGCAGCATGGACAGCTCTAGGATGTAGTAGCCAATGTAGTTTGGATGATTCACCTGTGAATATTTCTTATGGCGAACTACAACTACATGGTCATCATTGAGGGGTACAACACGTTTAAAGTAAGGACTTGGGACCAGCTTCAAAAACTTTTCGCGGTTGGTGACAATATCTGTGTCTTCACTATATTTGGCCGCGTTCATCAGGAATCGACCAAACATGCTGTTTGAAATACACTTGATTGCATTTTTTTGATAGGGCAAGTAGCACTTTTGCGGACTTCTATGTTATCCTGAATGAAGTCCGCAAGAAAGTGCTTTTTCTTAAACGTATAAATAGCATGCACTTTTTTTTTTAACAACCAGGCCTAGTTGAATAAGTAGTTTAAGGAGGGGCAGAGCAAACAGCATTTTCTCCTGAGCAGCATGTGTTCCAATCAGTTTTATGTTCTTACACGGTACTGGACGGTTTTCTTCTCCATATCATTCGCGTGTGACTGACGATATATCTCTATTGGTGATATTGTGTCTTCTGATGATCAGTGGGAGGTCATCCGTTTTCTCAATGACTTCACGTGAGACAGCCTCAGTATCGCACAAAATGAGGTATCCAACATCGCCATTGGTTGCTTGACTGACCAAGCCCCCGCTCAAAAAACGATTGCATTTCTGTCTCATCTAGTCTTCTCATATCCCCACATGGCAACTTCTCTTGCATTACAGTGGGATAAAGACTGCTGAAGTCAATATATGAAAGGAAAGTGCTTCTATCATGTTTTGGATTAAACTGAGGGTTCGTGTAGATGTTATTGGCGCGCGCAAAACGACGCAGAACACTTGTGTAGCCCCCCCGCACATTTGTTTGAATGCAATGATATATGTCTGGGCTACTAAGCACCTCTAATTCCTGCTGTGTTTTTAACAGAAAAGAGTCATAGGCAAATCCTGGCAGGCTAACATAATTTACAATATCAAACGTCCACTGGGTTTTCAAAATATCTCTCCACTCAGGGAAGGCATCACATAGAAGGCCAACATCCACTTTTACTTAAAGCAACAAATAGTCCTTCAGGCTCTGACACCCAGCTACTTTTCAAACATTCTGAGCATGTTCATAATCACTTTCGGAAAGTTCTGCTTCTTGAAGCGAATTGAAAAATCTTCGCGAGATGGAAGACGTGTTTCAGAAAGTCGTTCCATCGAATCCATATAGTCATAACAAAAAAAACTGCTTTCCCTTGATCAATAATGGTAACGCAGGTGCTGGCACATCTTTCAACATCTGTTGTGTGTATATGGGTTCGTTCCCATTGCTGATGAATTGGTTCACTAAAGCCGCGAGTGAACCAGACATAAAGGCATACGAGTCAATAAATCTCAAGTCATTTATGATGACTTCATGGTATTTGTGAACTGAATGTTTTGGTCTTAGTTTGATTTTCAAGTCAGGTAGCGTTAATTCACGCAGGATTAACGTCATGTCGTAATCCGCATTATGTGTAATGAGAGTGAGCTGCAATTTGTGATTTTCATTTGAAGGTTGCATCAATTACAATAAGCTCCAATGTAATTGTTTCCTGATTTTTCATGGTCATGATGTTTTACTCCTTTACCTTTTAAAAACCCGTATTTACGGAGAAGACAGTGAGTTTGTTCATTGTGACGTGCTGTATCTTCATCGGTCATATTGATTTTATTGTAGCCTTTAGAAAATTTTAACTTCTTCCAGGAACGCTGCATTGTATGAATAAAATGATTTACAGCATTACTTCCACAATAGGACCCGCTTTCTACTGTTTCTCCGTTTCTATTCACTATAATGTCAGCATACGCTATGGCAAAGTGATGTTACTTTACACACCCTGACCCATTCGAAGAAGGCTCTACGAGAATACTCTCAAAGTCATAAAATGCTAAATAAGATGGCTCATATGCTTTAGCACGATTAATAAATTTCACAGTAGATCCCGCGGGTGGGAATCATCATTGGGCAAATATGCTTATGCTCAGCAAGCGTTGTCTTGTTTTCACAGGCACACAGGCAGATATCGCAAAACATTATTTTCCCACGACGTTGGCAGGTAAATAGATTCATGTATGCGTTAAAGTCTTGGATAAGGGTTAGGTGTCTGTTCCCCAACAAGAGGCAATGAACAACTTCTTGATCTTTGAGCCTCCTCTGACTAGAGTTAGGTCGCCTTTTTTGTCTTTAACGTTATCTAGACAGTAAACCCGAAGACATATATTATTTAATCTTTCAAGCCGACCGAGGTCTTCCCAGGATACCGCGGTAGGAAGACACCTACCGAACGGGCGCAGGCCACTCCCGGTGAGGTATATATGGGAAATGAGGAGGGTGCTGAAGCCCTCCTTAGACCCTTCCCATTACCTCATTAACCGTTTCCCTATTGTCTCATCTACACGAGAGTAGTTTAGCATGCTCTCTAAAGACAGATCCTCTCTCTATCCACACCACACTACATTCACACAACACACATCTTTTCCCAAAATTCAAAATGGCGTTCAACAACAGTGCCTCGGAGTCCCCGCCTGGGGGGGGACCACAAATTCCCCCAGGGAGGACTCCCCTTCTGGCTGCCGACCTGAGAGGTGTCTTGATAACTTCTCGAACCTTTTTCTTATCAATTGCTGCAACATTCGCGGTCTTCGTTCTAATTTTCATTCTGTGGAACACCATCTCTCCTCCGCTAAACCTCACCTTCTCTTCCTCACCGAAACACAGGTTCCTGAGGCTACTGACACCAATCTCTACTCTGTTCCCTCCTACTATCTCTATCCTCAATTTCAATCCAAAGCTGGATGTTGCGTCTACGTACGCAACGACATCACATGCTCTTGTGCCCACGACCTTGACTCTTCTGAATTTTCCACCATCTGGCTAAGATTTAATTGTCATTCTATTACTAAATACATCTGTGATGTTTATCTTTCACCTAATTCTACTAACTATGTAAAATTCTTTGACTACCTGAACTCTAAAGTGGAGAACATCTTGACCCATTCTCCCTTCTCTGAAATCTCAGTCCTAGGAGATTTCAATGTTCACCACCAGCTTTGGAATTCATTCTCTTTCACTGACCAGCCTGGTGAACAAGTCTACAACTTTGCTCTCCTCAATGACCTAGAGCAGTTGGTTCAGCACCCTACACGTATTCCTGACCGTCTTGGAGACCGGCCCAACATACTAGACCTATTCCTTACCTCTAACCCTTCTGCTTACTCTGTCAAACTGTTCTTTCCGTTAGGCTCCTCCGATCACAACCTTATTTCTGTATTCTGTCCTATCGCTCCTGTACACCCTCTGGACCCACGGAAGAGGCGATGCTTCTGTCATTTTGCTCCAGCTCGGTGGGACGACCTGAGGATGTACTTTTTTTCCGATTTCCCGTGGAATGATTACTGCTTCCAGGATAGAGACCCCTCTGTGTGTGCCCAGCGCATCACAGAGGTGATTGTCTCAGGAATGGAGGCATACATTCCACGTACTCTCTACTCCCTTGGTTTAATCACGCTTGTTCTCGTGCTATCAAAGATAGAGGCAGCTCACAAAAGGTACCAGAGCCTTCGAACTCCCGCTAACCATGACCTTTACATTTCCGCCGGAATCGTGCCAAATCTATTCTTCGAATAACCAAAACTCCTTTATCCATAGCAAATGTCAACACCTTGCTTTCTCTAATTCTTCCAGAGACTTCTTAGCTAAAAATATCTCCCCCAATTTAACTTCTTCCTCTTTCCCCCCTCTTCTTAACCCAGACGGCAGCACTGCCGTCTCTTCTATCACTAAGGCTAAACTCTTCGCTCAAACTTTCTGTAACAACTCTACTCTGAAGGATTCTGGGCATATTCCTCTTACTCATAGGGGATGAGTAAGAGGAATATGCCATTTATGCCTGTTATTAAGATTCGTCCTAATGATATCTTCTGTACCCTCTCTGGCCTCAACTCTCAGAAGGCTTATGGACCTGATGGAGTGCCTCCTATTGTCCTTAAAAACTGTGCTTCCGTGCTGACAACCTGCCTGGTCAAACTCTTTCGCCTCTGCCTATCAACATCTACCTTTCCTTCCTGTTGGAAGTAAGCCTTCGTACAGCCTGTGCCTAAGAAGGGTGACCGTTCCAGTCCCTCACACTACCGCCCTATAGCTTTACTTTCCTGTCTATCTAAAGCTTTTGAATCAATCCTTAACCGGAAGATTCAAAAGCATCTTTCCACTTCTAACTTGCTATCTGATCGCCAATATGGGTTCCACAAGGGCGTTCTACTGGCGATCTTCTTGCTCTCTTAACTGATTCTTGGTCATCCTTTCTTAGCAGTTTCGGTGAAACTTTCTCAGTTTCGCTAGACATATCGAAAGCCTTCGATAGAGTCTGGCACAAGTCTTTGCTTTCTAAACTGCCCTCTTTTGAATTCTATCTTCCTCTCTGTTCCTTTATCTCCAGTTTCCTTTCCAACCGTTCTATCTCTGCTGTGGTAGACGGTCACTGTTCTTCTCATAAGCCTATTAACAGTGGTGTTCCACAGGCCTCTGTCCTATCACCCACTCTTCCTGTTATTCATCAATTATCTTCTTTCCATAACAAACTGTCCCATCCACTCATACGCTGATGACTCCACTCTGCATTATTCAACTTCTTTCAACAGAAGACCCTCTCAACAGGAATTACATGACTCCAGGCTGGAGGCTGCAGAACGTTTAACCTCAGACCTTACTATCATTTCCGAT
This sequence comes from Eriocheir sinensis, assembly GCF_024679095.1. Lineage (NCBI taxonomy): Eukaryota > Metazoa > Arthropoda > Malacostraca > Decapoda > Varunidae > Eriocheir > Eriocheir sinensis. The sequence goes on along the minus strand of NW_026111540.1, from coordinate 215,974 downwards.
TGGGGTAAAAGGATCCTTGTGTCTTTCAATGCATCAAAAACCCAATTTCTCCACCTATCAACTCGACACAATCTTCCAAACACCTATCCCGTGTTCTTCGACAACACTCAGCTGTCACCATCTTCAACACTAAACATCCTCGGTCTATTCTTAACTCAAAATCTTAACTGGAAACTCCACATCTCTTCTCTCACTAAATCAGCTTCCTCGAGGTTGGGCGTTCTGTATCGTCTCCGCCAGTTCTTCTCCCCCGCACAGTTGCTATCCATATACAGGGGCATTGTCCGCCCTCGTATGGAGTATGCATCTCACGTGTGGGGGGGCTCCACTCACACAGCTCTCTTGGACAGAGCGGAGTCTAAGTCTTTTCGTCTCATCAGCTCTCCTCCTGTTACTGATAGTCTTCTTCCTCTTAATTTCCGCGGCCATGTTGCCTCTCTTTCTATCTTCTATCGACATTTTCATGCTGACTGCTCTTCTGAACTTGCTAACTGCATGCCTCCCCTCCTCTCGTTGCCCCGCTGCACGCGACTTTCTACTCATGTTCATCCTTATACTGTCCAAACCCTTTATGCAAGAATTAACCAGCATCTTCACTCTTTCATCCCTCACGCTGGTAAACTCTGGAACAATCTTCCTTCTTCTATATTTCCTTCTGCCTACGTCTTGAACTCTTTTAAGAGAAGGGTATCTGGACACCTCTCCTCCCGAAATTGACCTCTCTTTCGGCCACCTCTTTAGATTCTTTTTGTGAGCAGCGAGTAGCGGGCTTTTTTTTTTTTATTATTGTTTACTTTTTTGTGCCCTTGAGCTGTCTCCTTTGTTGTAAAAAAAATAATAACCTGTATTAATACATGTCAAGCAAGCAGTCTCCCATTGTCTGTCTGATGGAACGACATTTCTTGACTTTAGATAGTGATAAGCTGTTAGCACTTGGAATACACAGTCCGTGGGTCCTGAAGGGTTGAGAACTTGTGTTTTCCCTGGAACGCCCTTAGGGTAGGGTACATACTCTCCGAAATTGACCTCTCTTTCGGCCACCTCTTTAGATTCTTTTTGTGAGCAGCGAGTAGCGGGCTTTTTTTTTTATTGTTTACTTTTTTGTGCCCTTGAGCTATCTCCTTTGCTGTAAAAAAAAAAAAATGTATTAATACATGTCAAGCAAGCAGTCTCCCATTGTCTGTCTGATGGAACTACATTCCTTGACTTTAGATAGCGATAAGCTGTTAGCACTTGGAAAACACAGTCCGTGGGTCCTGAAGGATTAAAAACTTGTGTTTTCCCTGGAACAGTTTTTTTTTTTTTTTTTTTTTTTTTACATTGCTGCCTATTGCGCCGGTAGGCTTCTTCCCGGTGGATCCTGATGGTCGGTCCAAGGCGTCATTCCGGTGGGTCCTGATGGTCTGCCCAGCCCGTTCTGGCAGGCGAGTGTTTATAGTGGCACCATCTTGCATTGGCTCATGCTGCCCTCCCAGAGCTCATTTTGATCCTAGAATCTAGAGCCCGGGTTGATAGGTGGTCTTCTGGACAGCATGTGGGTAGTTTAAGCTACTCGGCGGCGGCTGAAAATCCCAGCTTGGTGGCACCGGGCGGATTGAACTCGCGTCCTCCTGAACACGAGGCCGTTACTTTGACGACTCAGCCACCGCCTCTCCAATATTGTGCAGCATTATAAGAGAAGGAAAACTTTACGCTAACTATTTCATCTAACGTAAATCCACTGCCCTCTTCGTCTGACATGTCATGTTCAAACCGATTAACAAAATATTCTGATAGTTCACGTATATATGAATCTATATCATCATAGTTAATTACCTGCATATGACTTCTCATACATATCTCTATATTGGAGTCCGTCATCAGGGTCTTCTCTGACTAAATGCAGATGCAAACGCGGGTCCCCGACACCAACCGCACTGGTGATGTTCGCCATACTGCTCTTAGTTCAACAATGGTTACAACTCGGTATAGATGTCCTTTTTATAACACCTTTTCTTCCCGACTCGCTTGACTTTCTTTTCCCTTCCTCTAGTCAATTTCATTGCAGTTTGCTTTAAGGAATTAATTCCATGCTTTTTACAGAGCTTTTCAAGTTGCTTCCTGTGACATATCATCTAGAACATTGTTTCCAAATGTTCTAGCTGAAGGCACAATGATATTTTCACAAGGAAAGGAAAGCTCTTTTAGAGTCCAGCTAAAACCGAGAATAAACCCCGCCCTGTGATAGCTTGGTTCATGAGAAAGTGTGACTATATCATCTATACCACTCCTCAGGATGATATATGTTTGCCATTCGAAAACAGAGTATGATATTCTGTTACGGAAGGAGGGATGAATGTAACCCGCATGGTGCCGACAAGGAGACTGCCTTTCAAATAGACAACATTTCTTTTAACAGGGCAAAATGTACTCAAAGATTCAACACGACCGGATATGAAGTAAACATGTAACAAGGTCTCCTTCTTCGAAATGTATAGGACGACCTTTTTGATCTGTGAGTTTAATAGAAATAGAATCAATTAGTTTGCATTTAAGGGGCTTATATATAGTTGGATGCACGCCTTTTGTTAGGCCTCCGGAGAGTGAAAAGGCATCAAGAATATTTACATTTTTCCCCGCATACCTAGAGGGATTGACAAGGTCAGTGTGTGTGTGTGTGTGTGTGTGTGTGTGTGTGTGTGTGTGTGTGTGTGTGTGTGTGTGTGTGTGTGTTTACGTTGCTGCCTATTGCGCCGGTAGGCATCTTCCCGGTGGGGCCTGATGGTCGGCCCAAGGCTTCTTCCAGGTGGGGCCTGATGGTCGGCCCAGCCCGTTCTGGCGCAGGCGCGTGTTTTTTGTGGCGCCACTTTGCATTTTTCTGTGTGGGTGTGGGTGGGGGTGGGGGGAAGGAGGGAAGAAGAGAGATTAAGGAAAGATGGAGGAAACGATAAAAGGGAAGGAGGAGGCATTTCCTAGATTTCAATCTGCTGACCGTCCTCTGACCGCCCTACCCCCTGCTCCAGCTACCTGTGTGTGTGTGTGTGTGTGTGTGTGTGTGTGTGTGTGTGTGTGTGTGTGTGTGTACGAGAGGGAAGGAGGAGGTAAAATGGTTTAGGAACGACCCCCAGAAGGTGTGGTCTCTCAGATCCATTTAGATAGTCACATGCCGTTTCGTAGATATCAATCTTTACCCAAATATCTTAACCCTTCAACTGCCACCTCTTCCGTCACCCCCCCGCTGACCACCCTCTCTTCCGTCACCCTCCGCTGACCGTCCTACCCCCACTCCCCGCTACCCCCCCAGCTACCCCACTTCCGTACGCTTGCCCGAGAGGAGGGGGGATGGGGGATGTGGAAAAGTGAAAGATGTGTGGGGGTGCTACCCCCACTTTGGTGCCCCAGCTCCAGCTACCACCTCTTCTGTCACCCCCCCCCGCTGACCGCCCCACTCCAGCTACCCCCACTTCCGTACCTTTGTCCCTATTCTTTACCAATACCTCCAGCGATTCTGCGAGAAGTACAGCATCATTAACATAAATGGGGTCAGTGGACTTGATGTCCCCAAAGATGCTCCGCAACTTCATCAACTACTGCTTTGTACCCAGTCCATGCAAGTGTTGAAAAGTGATGGAATCAACAGGGAAGAAGTCAGAGACGTCCCCCACACATTTCAGAGCACTCTTAGTTTCAGAGTTGAGGCCAATCATCAGGTAAATAATCCTTGTAGGAAACCTACTGATCCGAAGAATGTCCCATAGCGCTTTGCGATGCACTGAGTCAGAAGCCTTCTTGAGATTGACATGGACTGCGAGTAGCCCCTGTCGAAACTCGCGTCGGCTTTCCACAAGGACGAAAAGTGCTAGGATCCGGTCAACTGTTCTGGATCTGGATCTGAATTAGTAATGCGAAGGACACCTTTCAGGTGCATAATACGCATATTTGTGTTGGCTGTTGGGGGGACGGGGCAACCGAGTGTGCAGGGGAGGGAAGTGAATCAAGTGTAATTGTTACTGTTGGTGTGTTGTGGTGACAAGTAAGTGTGTATTTGTTTTCTAAATGAGTCTATTGTACCGCAGTCTAAAATCTGTTGAGGGAGGCTGTTCCAGTCACGTATGGTGCGTGGAAAGTATGAGTGCTTGCATGCGTCAGTGTTTGTGTGATACGTTTGGTATTTATGGATGTGTGTGGTACGAGTACGTTGACTGTTTGCGTTGTGTATATATGTGTGTGGGTCAATGTCAATGTGAGTGTTTGTGATCTTGTACATATGTGTAAGTCTGTGTGCTTGTCTGCGTAAGTGAAGAGGTTCTATGTTTATCTGCTGTTTGATCCGTGTTGTGATTCCAGGCGTTCAAGTGTAGTTGTTTGTAATGAGCCTAACCGCCTTAGTGTTGATTTGTTCTAATCTTTCAATGTTTCTGTGTGTGTAAGGATCTCACACCGTGCAGCAGTATTCAGTGTTGGTCTCACAAGTGTGTCATTAGCTATGTGTTTAATGTCAGGTGTGCAGTTATGTAGATTCCTCCTCAGGAACCCCAGTGTTCTGTTGGCTGTGGTACTGATATGGTCTATGTAGTGTTGAATTTCAAGTTAGTTGAGAGGTAAACACCAAGATGCTTGTGTGTGCACTGATTCAAGGTCTGAATTATAGAGTGTAAGTTTGATGGATGGGGTTGTGAGCTCTGGTAAATCTTAATAATTTACATTTGTCTGGTCGAAAATGCATCTGCCAGGTGCACTCACACCGCTGGAGGGCGTCCAATTCTTTTTTTAGCAGTCTGCAGTCGTCAGTAGTCTTTACTGCTCTAAACAGCAAACTTTCGTTGGCAAATAATCTAGACTTTAGTGGAAGAGTTAGGCGTTGAGCGTGGAAAATCGTTAATGCACAGGAGGAAAAGAAGGGGGCTTAGAACTGTGCCTTGTGGGACACCTGAAGAAACATGGACAGTGTCAGATGAAAATCCGCCAAGAAGAACACGATGAGTCCTGTTAGTAAGAAATGCAGTGATCCAGTGAAAAATAGTGTCAACTTGTTTAATGTCACGTCGGTCGAGTAGCCTCGTTATGTCATGAAATGTAGTGATGAGTTGCGATTCACATGAGCTTTTGGGTCGAAAGCCGTGTTCTGAGTCAGTAAGGATATTGTTTGTGTTAAGGTGATTCATTATGTGTTTATGTATTATGTGTTCGAAAATTTTACATGGAATCGATGTTAGTGAGATGGGGCGATAATTGGTTGGGTCAGTCCGGTTACCTGTCTTGAACAATGGATTTAAGTTTGCCTAAAGCCCGTCAGATGGTAATAAGGTGGATGATAGGGATTGGGTGAATATGGTCCGAGGGATGGGGGCAAGGATGGGGGCAAAGGATTTAAGGATGAAGGCGGGAATGTTGTCGGGGCCAGTGGATTTAGTTGACTTGCCGGGCGGCATTATTCGAAAATGTATACCGGCTCGGTCCCACACCCACAACTAGCCAATCAACAGTTAGATGTGTCAGCCAGACCGAGCCAGTCACGACGCAGGAAGGGCTTGGAAAATGACGTCACATACAGTTTCTATGTAACAAATATATGGAATCAATTTACTGTTGAATTATTATTAACAGTGCGTGGTAGCAATAGTCCAAACAGGAGTAGTTGAAAAATACTTTTTAATGAATTATCTTAAGCTTGAAGTCAAAAGACATATGTTAAAATGATGATGAAGGCTGAAAAATTGTCATGTACACTCGGACACAATAATATTAGTGCAACTTCCAGGCTCCAGGTTGGTCAAGGAAGTTAGGCCGCATTCGACGGCAAAATGCAAATGCCATATTTTATAATCAGTGACTGGGCTCGAAAACCGACTCGAAATGGTCGGAAACCGAATAAATTCGTTTTTTTGAGATCCCACCATTGAAACCCTTCCATTTTTTGAGACATTCAAAAAATTTATTCAACAAATGATTTAGCCCTCCCAATGTGCATCCCAAAATGGTGCATAATGTTTCCCTATCGTAGTAGTTTCGTCGCTAGAGCTCGAAACGTAAACCTTGTAGCGGCAGCCTAGGCCGCTACAGCGAAAACCAAACATTTCTGTTTGTGTGTTTTCGAGGCAGCATACGTTGTAGCTGGTACAACGCCGTTTGGGTCCGTTAAAGCCGCCTTGTAGGTTAAAAGACACAACTTATAACCAGTGATGACTCCATTGAGGAAGCAGTTTATTTTCGAGTATATAAAGGACTTTAATATCCTGGATGGATATTTACAATGGTTGATATGCAGAAATATATACAATGTTAATGATATGATGTTAATATGTACGTTAGTGAGTTTGTTATAATGTTAGCTATGATATATGTGTATGTGTTTGGATGTAGTGACTTGGGTAAGATGAAATACAGAAAGTGAGGAATGGTATGTGTGGATATGAAGGCAGACTGTAGAAAGGTTCAGGAAGAGGAGAGGCTTAAGAGAAAACGGAGAGATTTAGAGGGTCACTACATAACTCCCCCCCTAGTGACGAGGTAGGAGGAACGTTATATGTTTCGTGTGACACTGGACATTGTTTTGGGGCACTGGAGTAAGAGATGACGTCGGACTTGCCTTGGCGGTCAATTGTTATGTTCTTGCGCGTCCTCTTGATGACGGTGAAGGGGCCATCGTATGGTTGCTGCAGAGGCTTCTTTGTGGCGTCCACTCACGAACACGTGTGTGCAGGTGTCGAGGTCCTGGCTCACGAACGTTTTGGATGGTGATGTACGTGGCGGCACTGGCTGGAGTCTCTGCATTGCGTTCTTGAGGGTCCTGGCGTAGTCCTGTATGTCGCAGGGAGGGCCAGGAGTGGGCGAGAGAATCTCTCCTGGGAGGCGGAGAGTGGTGCCGTACAGGAGCTCTGCAGAGGAGTGGCCAAAGTCTTCCTTGAGGGACGTCCGTATGCCGAGGAGGGCTAGGCAGAGTCGTAGTCCAGTCGCTGCGGTCCTTGACTGTCGCTGCCAGCGAGGCCTTGAGTTGGCGGTGGAAGCGTTCGACAAGGCCATTTGACTGAGGATGGTAGCTGGCGGTTCTGATCCGCTTAACTCCCAGTATGGACATGACCTTGTCCCACAGGTTCGACTCGAACTGGCTTCCACGGTCGGATGTGAGGCTGAGAGGCGTACCAAAGCGCGACACCCAGGTGTTGACGAAGGCTCTGGCGATGGTGTCCGTCGTTATGTCTTCGACCGGGACAGCTTCGGGCCAGCGTGTGAACCTGTCAACGCAGGTGAGGAGGTACTGTAGCCGTTGGAGTGTGGGAGTGGGCCAACGAGGTCGACGTGGACGTGTTCAAGTCTAGAGGATCAGGGGCGTGAACGCTGCTGGAGGCGAGACGGTGTGGCGCGTCACCTTGGAAGCCTGGCACTGGACGCAGGTGCGGGTCCAGTCTCTGACGTCCTTGTTGATCCCCGTCCATATGAAGCGCGAGGACATCATCCGTTGTGACGCTCGGATCCCGGGGTGAGAGAGGTCGTGCAGCTGGCGGAAGAGTGGGTACCTGTGGTTCTGCGGCAGGTAGGGCCGGATGGTGGCGGTAGACGCGTCAGAGTACAGGTGCACGTTGGTCCCGGGGAACTCGACTCGCCTCATCGACAAAGTGGGGTTATCCTTCAATTGCTGCAGCTCGGCGTCGTCGACTTGGTCTGCAGCAATGGCGGCATAGTCGATGAGGGAGGAGGATGTTGCAGAGATGTTACGGGAGAGAGCGTCAGCGGGGATGTTGTCTTCGCCTTTGACGTACCGGATGTCTGTCGTGAACTGAGAGATGAAGTCGATGTGGCGCAGCTGCCTGGGAGAGTAGGTGGACTTGTTGTTGATGAAGGTTGTGGCAAGAGGCTTGTGGTCGGTGTATGTGAAATTCCCGGCCTTCGACGAAGTATCTGAAACGCTTGACAGCCTTGTAGATGGCGAGAAGTTCTCTGTCGAAGGCTCTGTACTTCTTTTCGGCGTTGTTGAGTTTCTGTGAGAAGAATGCAATGAGTCTCCAGGCTCCGTTTACATGCTGCTGCAAGACTCCACCAACGCCGATGTCTGAGGCATCCGTGGAGATTGAAGTAGTGGCGTCTGGAGTAGGGAAGCTGAGTGTGGTAACAGCCTTCAGTGCCTCCTTGGCTTTGAGAAAGGCGTCTTCAGCTTTGGGAGTCCAGGCGAGCGTGACGGACTGGCCTCTCTTGCAGGGCTTGATCATAGAGTAGAGTGGCTGAAAGATGAGCGTGCAGCGTGGAATGAAGCGGTTGTAGTAGTTGATCATCCCGAGGAACTGCTTGAGCTGGCGCTGAGTTGTCGGCTTCGGGAACTGTTGAGTGGCGTCGAAGCGGGAAGTGATGGGAGTGATGCCTGAAGGAGAAATTGTGTGGCCGAGGAAGTCGACGGAGGAAGTACCGAACTATGACCTGTCAACGCTTATCTGGATGCCGTAGTCCTGGAGACGGGTGCAAACTTGCTCTAGATGTTGGCGCTGTGTGTCAGCGTCAGGACTGGCGATGAGGACGTCGTCGATGTAGGCGAAGCAGAATGTCAGTCCTCGTAGCACTTCGTCCATAAACCTCTGGAAGGTTTGGGCAGAGTTCTTGAGTCCAAAGGGCATCCGTACGTACTCGTACAAGCCGAAAGGTGTAACGATGGCTGTCTTCGGGATGTCCGCTGGGTTGACTGGGATCTGGTGGAAGGCTTTGATGAGGTCGATCCTGGAGAAGATGGTGGAGCCAGCAAGCTGTGAGGAGAACTCCTGAATATTCGGCACCGGATAGCGATCCATGACGGTGCGCGAGTTGAGGGCTCTGTAGTCGCCGCATGGGCGTATGTCACCGTTCTTCTTGGGCACGACGTGGAGGGCAGACGACCAGTTGCTTGAGCTGGGGCGGATAACACCTTGGCGCATCAGCGACTCGAACTCGGCCTTGGCTTGTTGGTAGCGTTCTGGAGCTAAGCGGCGAGCCTTGGCGTATGCTGGTGGTCCGGTCGTCTCGATGTGGTGCGTGACGTGGTGCTTCACAGGCTTGTTCGCTGTGTCAGCGTCGGGAAAGACTTGAGGAGAGACGCGAACCGGTTGCCTGCGCCGATGGTGGAGATGTGGGTGCTTTCGCCTGCTGCTGCTCTGGTCCTGGTTGAGATGGATGTCAGTGGATCCAGGAGCTTGCGACTCTTGAGGTCGATTAGGAGATTGTAGTGAGACAGGAAATCGGCGCCCAGGATAGGTTGTGAAACTGTTGCCACGTAGAAGGTCCACTCGAACGACCTGCGAAGGTTGAGGTTGAGCTGGAGCGTCTGTTTCTTGAAAACAGGGATCCCTGTGCCGTTAGCAGCGTAGAGGCGAGCGATGGTTGGTAAGGACCTCTGGCTTGGTGTGGCGGGGAGGACGCTGACTTCGGCTCCAGTGTCGATGAGGAAGTTGGTGCGGGAGAGTGGGTCGAAGATGTGGAACAGCATCGAGGTGTGTTGGCGGACGCTGTGAGCTGTTAGTCTACGCCGGGGCTGTTGTGACGAACCCTGGAAGCCGCAGGAGATGTGCACTGCCTGGCATCCTTGCCGAACCTCCTGTGGTAGTAGCAGACGCCGGAGCTATGTGAGGTTACTACTGGAGGTGGAGTGGCGGCGGGTGACGAGGAGTGGTGGTGCGGTGACGAGGAGTGGCTGTGTGGTGACGAGGAGTGGCTGTGTGGTGACGAGGTGGCTGCGTTGGCTCCTGATGTCCCCCTGAGCGTGTTGACCTCTGATCGTAGCTTAGTGATAAGAGCCGTGAGCTGGTGGATCAGACTGTCGCTGGTGACGGTGGGGCATGGAGGCTGGCCACGCCCTGCGCAGCGTCGTCGTCAGACACCGTGGAGGGGCACGTTAGGGCAGGGTTGGTGTCGGTTGTGGAGGCCATGACCGCGTGTAGAGGCGCTGGCAGTGTAGCCAGGGGCCGCGGCGGCTGGAGGCCGAGAGTCGCGTCAGGCATCCCGGAGGTGTAACGGAGCACAGCACTAAGCGGTAAACTACGTCGGGAAGCACTGACTACCGACGGGGAGCACTGCCGGGAGGGGCGTCACTACACACACACTCACTCACTTATGGCTTGTTACATGCCATGGGTGTCACTGCACAATCACGCACTCGCTCGCTGTTTGAAACAGTGATGGTGGGTAGGGGCGGAACGGCACTAGTGTTGTTGTCGGGCGTCACTGCACATGCATGCACACATGGCGTCACTGAGCACTGCTGGGTGTAGGGGCGACGCTGCACTCGATGTCCGCGGAGCAGGTAGAGGCGCTGATGGTAGTCGGGGGCCACTACGGCGGGAGTGCCGCCTCAGGAACACCAACGGTAGTGTCGATGCTGCGGGAGTAGAAAGGCGCCGACGGGGGAAGCCGGAGACCGCAACGGCAGAAGGCTGGTGTGCTGGGCTGGCGAAGGAGGGAGACAGCCGTGGGAGGTGTGTGCGGCGGGTAGAGGCTGATGCACGGAGGTGAGTTACCCGTAGGAGCGGGTGGCTGGGCTGGGTGGGGCGAGGTACAGCGGGGTGGGAGCCGTAGGGGCGGCGTCGGAATGGCTGGCTGGGCTGGGAAGGGAGTGTTGAGGTACCACGTCGAGTAAGGCTACAAATGCGAGTGGAGTGCGCTGACGGCTGAATCATTGAGGGAGGCCGAGTCGAGGTGGCGAGGGAGAGGTCAGGAACTGGCCGGAGGAAGGAGAGGTCACGTTGGGAGGGGCCGGAGGCGGCTCGAGACCTGATGCGGGCCGGTGGATCCTACGGGGGCGGTATCTTGGGCCTAGACGGAGCGTACGAAGAATGGCAATCAGAGACAGCAGCAAATAACAGAGTTGTACATCGTAATTCAGGTCCGGAGGTCACCAATTGTAGCGGCAGCCTAGGCCGCTACAGCGAAAACCAAACATTTCTGTTTGTGTGTTTTCGAGGCAGCATACGTTGTAGCTAGTACAACGCCGTTTGGGTCCGTTAAAGCCGCCTTGTAGGTTAAAAGACACAACTTATAACCAGTGATGACTCCATTGAGGAAGCAGTTTATTTTCGAGTATATAAAGGACTTTAATATCCTGGATGGATATTTACAATGGTTGATATGCAGAAATATATACAATGTTAATGATATGATGTTAATATGTACGTTAGTGAGTTTGTTATAATGTTAGCTATGATATATGTGTATGTGTTTGGATGTAGTGACTTGGGTAAGATGAAATACAGAAAGTGAGGAATGGTATGTGTGGATATGAAGGCAGACTGAAGAAAAGGTTCAGGAAGAGGAGAGGCTTAAGAGAAAACGGAGAGATTTAGAGGGTCACTACAACCTTGTCGAGAGCGATTTTGACGAACTCCAGGCATTTTGCCGTTTTGTCTACTGTGGCCTTGCTATTGCCTTTAGAAGTCTGTAATTTGGCATGTGGCCCCTCTTGGCAATGTAGTTTGACCAACTCGAAGGATGTTTTGATAGCTCGATTCCACGTTCGTCGTCGAGTCGTCACAAAATAACGTTTTTCGGCTCTTTTGCCGCGATTTGGACACGTCTTAGGTTTTTGCTTAAGCCGTTTTTATTTATTTAACATTTTCCAATTTTTCTTTTTTGATTATTAATCTGTATTAAAAGAACTTTCATTTGCCACCAAGCACGCCTTCCTAGCTTCAGTAGTTTTCGCTCGAGCTCGACCAGAGGTCGAGAGGAACATTCGCCGAATCAGTCATTTCACGCGTCGCGACGAAAACCTTCCTGACGCCACAAAAATTAATATATCTGTATAACAATTCATATATAAACACTTCAATATGTTGACTTTCTTGCATTAAAACCATTTTAAGATATCTATATAAAAAAAGTTACTATTTTTGTATAATCTTTTCCCTATATAAATCAACTTATACTAAGCGCCTTATTATACATTTCCTTTTTTTTTATATAGTATTCAACCATATTACTTTCAATTTATGAATTTTACATTTAATTTGCTTTCATATGATACCATATATATATATATATATATATATATATATATATATATATATATATATATATATATATATATATATATATATATATATATATATATATATATATATATATATATATATATATATATATATATATATATATATATATATATATATATATATATATATATATATATATATATATATATATATATATATATATTTATATATCAACAAACCACTTGTGCCAGGAATCGAGCCCATGCTTTCTGAATAGAAATCAGGGCACATACCAACCACGCCACCTGATGAGCTAAAAGACTTCACGCCAGAGACTGTATTTAAGCAGCCAACCTAACGCCCCCACCCCTTTACGAGAAATGAAAGGTATAGAAGTCCCGCTCACACCCGGGGCAAGTCGGAAACACTTTTAATCAATCCCATACGACATAAACTGTGGGTATAGATATAAAAAAACTGTCTTTAACCGACATAAAAAAACATCTCAACAAACGACTTGTGCATGGAATCGCACCCGTGCTTTCTAAATAGAAATCAGGGCACATACTAACCACGCCACCTGATGAGCTAAAAGACTGCACGCCAGAGACTGCATTTAAGCAGCCAACCTGACGCCCCCACCCCTTTACGAGAAATGAAAGGTATAGAAGTCCCGCTCACACCCGGGGCAAGTCGGAAACACTTTTAATCAATCCCATACGACATAAACTGTGGGTATAGATATCAAGAAACTGTCTTTAACCGACAGAAAAAAACCTCTCAACAAACGACTTGTGCCAGGAATCAGTAGTAACAAATGTACGGAAGTGGGGGGGACTGGAAGTGGGGGGGACTGGAAGTGGGGGTTTGTGGTGTGAGAGGGTGGGTGACGGGAGTGGGGTAATTTGCGGGGGGGTTACGGAAGAGGGGGTATCTGGACCCCCTCCCTAACCCCCTCCACACCCATCTTTTACCTTTTCACCCCCCTCATCCCCCTCACCCCCACTCGGACTAGCGTACGGAAGCGAGAAGGTGACGGGAGGGGTGCCCAGCAGGAGGAGGGGGGGGTGACGGGAGAAGGGATACTTGAAGGGTTAAGATAAGATCTTTCTTTGACCCTCGAATGACCACGAGATTATAATCACGGAAAAGGTTAAGGACATTAGGTTAATGACCAGGCTGAAATATGAATTTACTCTCTAATGCAAGTCCGAAAATAAAATAAAAAATCGCCATTGAACGTAAGACTCGATAAATTATTTAAGTTTTTGCTGGATGTATTGTATCATTCTCTTCTTATTTCATTTCTCAACTTGTTTCTTCTTATTTCTTTCCTCAACTTATATATTTTTTTTTACTCCGGTTATTTGGTGCCATCTAACCCTAAACACTGCAGCACCAAGTCTTTTTTCTGATTTTGGATTAATTAATGTCTTATATCTCATTTCTTAACTTCTTTCTTATTATTTCTTTTCTCAACTTGCATTTCTTTATATTTTCTGCATGCTCTTCGATGTCATATGACCTTAGGCGTTGCCGCATCGAATTTACCTTTTTCCGTGAAAAGGGATCATGTGTGTGTGTGTGTGTGTGTGTGTGTGTGTGTGTGTTCCATTCCTCCGATTCTTGAGAAATCTGCGGCTAGCTCGAAATTTTGTGGGCCATCTTTTAGCCGATTATATGCTCCGAAGCGGAATTTAGTGAGGATTCTTATGGTATCTTCAAAGTCCTCATACGTCTATTAGTTCCCGAGTTACACCGAGAAAACTGATTTTTTTTTCGCTCGTTAGGGGTGCCCAGCAGGAGGAGGGGGGTGACGGAGAAGGGATACTTGAAGGGTTAAGATAAGATCTTTCTTTGACCCTCGAATGACCACGAGATTGTAATCACGGAAAAGGTTAAGGACATTAGGTTAATGACCAGGCTGAAATATGAATTTACTCTCTAATGCAAGTCCGAAAATAAAATAAAAAATCGCCATTGAACGTAAGACTCGATAAATTATTTAAGTTTTGCTGGATGTATTGTATCATTATCTTCTTATTTCTCATTTCTCAACTTGTTTCTTCTTATTTCTTTCCTCAACTTATATATATTTTTTTTTACTCCGGTTATTTGGTGCCATCTAACCCTAAACACTGCAGCACCAAGTCTTTTTTTTTCTGATTTTGCATTAATTAATGTCTTATATCTCATTTCTTAACTTCGATGTCATATGACCTTAGGCGTTGCCGCATCGAATTTACCTTTTTCCGTGAAAAAGGGATCATGTGTGTGTGTGTGTGTGTGTGTGTGTGTGTGTGTGTGTGTGTTCCATTCCCCTCCGATTCTTGAGAAATCTGCGGCTAGCTCGAAATTTTGTGGGCCATCTTTTTTAGCCGATTATATGCTCCGAAGCGGAATTTAGTGAGGATTCTTATGGTATCTTCAAATTCCTCATACGTCTATTAGTTCCCGAGTTACACCGAGAAAACTGAATTTTTTTTCTCTCGTCAGAGTAGCATAACAAATAAAAATCACTCATTAATTAATGTCTTATATTTCATTTCTTAACTTATTTCTTCTTATTTCTTTTCTCAACTTGCATTTCTTTATATTTTCTGCCTGCTCTTCGGTGTCATATGACCTTAGACGTTGCCGCATCGAGTTTACCTTTTTCCGTGAAAAAGGGATCATGTGTGTGTGTGTGTGTGTGTGTGTGTGTGTGTGTGTGTTCCATTCCCCTCCGATTCTTGAGAAATCTGCGGCTAGCTCGAAATTTTGTGGGCCATCTTTTTTAGCCGATTATATGCTCCGAAGCGGAATTTAGTGAGGATTCTTATGGTATCTTCAAATTCCTCATACGTCTATTAGTTCCCGAGTTACACCGAGAAAACTGAATTTTTTTTCTCTCGTCAGAGTAGCATAACAAATAAAAATCACTCATTAATTAATGTCTTATATTTCATTTCTTAACTTATTTCGTCTTATTTCTTTTCTCAACTTGCATTTCTTTATATTTTCTGCCTGCTCTTCGGTGTCATATGACCTTAGACGTTGCCGCATCGATTGTTAATTTTTCAGTGATATATTTATCGTGTGTGTGTGTGTGTGTGTGTGTGTGTGTGTGTGTGTGTGTGTGTGTGTGTGTGTGTGTGTGTGTTCCATTCCCCTCTGATTCTTGAGAAATCTGCTGCTTGCTCAAAATTTTGTGGGCCAACTTTTTTAGCCGAATATATGCTCGAAGCGGAATTTAGTGAGGATTCTTATGGTATCTTCAAATTCCTCATGCGTCTATTAGTTCGAGTTACACAGAGAAATCTGTATGTTATTCTCTCGTCAGAGTATCATAACAAATAAAAATCGCTCAGAGCTCCTCATCTACGTTCCTTAGAAAGATTGCCATATGTTACTATTAAGAAACTTATCCCAACAACTGCAAATTTGACGCACTTTCATCGAAAACTTAATTTTTAATAATTTTTTATTTACTTTTATGGCGCGCTTCGCGTCATCGTCCGCCAGAACCTTTTACCCTTGATGACATGAAATGCGTCATCGTGCGCGAGAGGGTTAAATAAGTCAGATTTATCTCAAATTCACTGTCTGGGCAGACAAATATTCGGAAAAGAGAAGGCAAACCAGTTTGTAGATATATATAAATATGCCGTATATTCACGTCCTTATGGATATCTTCTTGTTGATTAGGGTTTAAATACTCCTGAATCCCTACAGTTTCGCTCAAACATTGTTGGAGAGCCTCCCAGATGAACGCGTATTCCAATGGTGAACTCCAGGAAAAAGGAACTCTTACACGTTCTATACTCCCAACATAACGAACCCTATGGTTTAAGCTCTCAGCTACTTCTGATCTTACTCTCTTAAGCCTTTGCAGTTACTTTCTTAAACCATCGAAGCCCGCCTTCCTGAAGTCAGGTATTAAGTCTTGTTTCTGCTGACTCTATCCTCCCATTTAATATTAAATTTAATTTCCTTATGATCACTGTTACCTAATGAACCCCAACCTCAATGTTGCTTATTATGTCCTCTTTATTAGTTAACAACAAATCCAAAATATTTTCTTCCCTCGTTCGCACTGTTTTGTATATAGAACGAACTTACATTAGCTGAACCCACACTCCTGGAAGAAGCTAAAATTTTCTAAAGGCTACAATAAAGTCAATATGACCGATGAAGATACGGCACGTCACAATGAACAAACTCACTGTCTTCTCTGTAAATACGGGTTTTAAAAGGTAAAGGAGTAAAACATCATGACCATGAAAAATCAGGAAACAATTACATCGAAGCTTATTGTAATAGATGCAACCTTCAAATGAAAAATCACAAATTGCAGCGTACTCTCATTGCACATTATGCGGATTACGACATGACGTTAATCCCGCGTGAATTAACGCTACCTGGCTTTGAAAATCAAACTAAGACCAAAACATTCAGTTCAGAAATACCATGAAGTCATCATAAATGACTTGAGATTTATTGACACGTATGTCTTTATGTCTGGTTCACTCGCGGCTTTAGCGAACCAATTCATCAGCACTGGGAACGAGCCCATGTGCACACAACAGATGTTGAAAGATGTGCCAGCACCTGCGTTACCATTATTGATCAAGGGAAAGCAGGTTTTTTGTTATGACTATATGGACTCGATGGAACGACTTTCTGAGACACGTCTTCCATCCCGCGAAGATTTTTTCAATTCGCTTCAAGAAGCAGAACTTTCCGAAAGTGATTATAAACATGCTCAGAATGTTTGGAAAGTAGCTGGATGTCAGAGCCTGATGGACTATTTGTTGCTTTATGTAAAAGTGGATGTTGGCCTTCTATGTGATGTCTTCCTAGAGGGGAGAGGTATTTTGAAAACACAGTGGAGGTTGGATATTGTAAATTATGTTAGCCTGCCAGGATTTGCCTATGACTCTTTTTGTTAAAAACACAGCAGGAATTAGAGATGCTTAGTAGCCCACACATATATCATTGCATTCAAACAAATGTGCGTGGGGCTACACAAGTGTTGATGCGTCGTTTTGTACGCACCAATAACATCTACACGAACCCTCAGTTTAATCCAAAACATGATAGAAACACTTTCCTTTCATATCTTGACTTCAACAGTCTTTATCACTGTAATACAAGAGAAGTTACCATGTGGAGATATGAGAAAACTAGATGAGACAGAAATGCACTGGTTTTTTGAGCGGGAGGGGCTAGGTCAATCAAGCAACCGATGGCGATTTTGGATACCTCATTCTGTGCAATACTGAGGCTGTCTCACGTGAAGTCATTGAGAAAACGGATGACCTCCACTGACCATCAGAAGACACAATATCATCAATAGAGATATATCGTCAGCCGCACACGAATGGTATGAAGAAGAAAACCGTCCAGTACCGTGTAAGAACATAAAACAGATTGGAACACATGTTGCTCAGGAGAAAATACTGTTTGCTCTGTCCCTCCTTAAACTGCTATTCAACTAGGCCGGGTTGTTAAAAGTGCATGCTATTTATATGTTTAAGCAAAAGCACTTTCTTGCGGACTTCATTCAGGATAACATAGAAGCCCGCAAAAGTGCTACTTGCCCTATCAAGAAAACTGCAATCAAGTGTATTTCAAACAGCATTTTTGGTCGATACCTGATGAACGCGGCCAAATATAGTGAAGACATAGATATTGTCACCAACCGCGAAAAGTTTTAGAAGCTGGACCGAAGTCCTTACTTTAAACGCGTTGTACCCCTCAATGATGGTCATGTAGTTGTAGTTCGCCATAAGAAATATTCACAGGCGAATCATCCAAACTACATTGGCTACTACGTCCTAAAGCTGTCCAAGCTGCGACTATATGATTTCTTTTACAGTATCATGAAGGCTCATTACGGGGATCGGGCGAAACTAGTGTATTGTGACACTGATTCCTTAATAACAGAAACTGAAACTCCTGATCTATTAACAGAGTACTCGCAGGAACCCTTTAAAAGCTATATAGACACAAGTAACTTTAGCTCCTCACATTCCTTGTACAACACAGACAACAAAGGCAAGCTCGGATTTCTCAAGTCTGAAGTGAGGGAAAGAACCATCTCAGAATTTGTAGGTGTAAGAACAAAGTGCTACTCCATCCCCATGGCAGACAGTGACCGGTTGAGTTCAGCTAAGAGCGTTCCAAAGCTCATAAAGAAAAAAAAAAATTGCTCATCAGCGATACAAAGACGTCCTATTCCAGAAGCAAACATTTACCTTTGGCTATCAGGGATTCACAGTGCGTAATGGACGAATGAGTACAGTAAAATATCCCAAGAGAGGGATATCTGTAGTTCAGGACAAAAGACACTGCTTTAGCACCTTGGAGTTACGACCTTACGGTCATCCCGATAATTCTACAGGGGTAGAGGAGGAGGAGGAAGAGAAGGAAGCTGTAATCATAATTTGACCAAATTCCAATAAACATTGAGTTTGTTTGACTTGTTTATATGTCCTTTATCAAAAAATGAATGAAAAAAACAATAATTGTCTTAAAATTTATTCGATTTGTGGAAACATGTAGACAAAACGCGTCTATGTTTCGATCTGGCTCATATAAAAAAAAGAAAAAAAAAGACTCGCGAAATGTGCGCGGCGGCGGCACCAGCGGGTCCTGCGGCGACATCATGCGACGACAGGATGCAACAGGATTGCGTGGGCTCGGGGCGGGGCGGGGCGGCAGCACGCTACCAAGTTATTCTAAAAGAGAAATGAGACACTGGATTTGTCTCTACTATGAACCGGACATGATAGTGTTCTTAGATAGTTATGCTCTCGACCTCAAATTATACTCTGATTATTTTAAATATATTGCTTACCCTGGGCTCAGGATATATAAAAATGCATTTCGACTTCAAAGCACGCGAAGCGATGTGTGCGGGGCTTATGTCGTGTACTTTGCCTACAATGTTTCACACTTGGGTGTAAGAGAAACTCTTGAAAAATTTGTATGGAGTTTTCCAAGACCGAATATTCGAGGAATGATGAACACGTGATGAGATTCGCTTACAGCAAGTTTATAATGCCCGTATGACATCAAACATTTAACACGTGTTCATAAAAAGTAAGTATTGACTTTATTGATTTTTCATATTGAAGTGTATTACATTCCACGAAGCTATTCTCAGCATAAATAATTTTCTAGTTCCTTTATCGTGGTTTGTATAACACGCTTAAATCAGTGGTCTGGCTCCATACAGGACCTCACTCGTCACCACCACTAGCCCCAGTGCTGCCGCCCCGCCCTGCCCCGCCCCGAGCCCAAGCAATCCAGTCGCATCCTGGTGTCGCACGATGTCGCCGCTGGTGCCGCCGCCGCGCACATTTCGCGAGTCTTTTTTTTTTTTTTTTATATGAGCCAGATCGAAACATAGACGCGTTTTGTCTACATGTTTCCACAAATCGAATAAATTTTAAGACAATTATTGTTTTTTTCATTCATTTTTTGATAAAGGACATATAAACAAGTCAAACAAACTCAATGTTTATTGAATTTGGTCAAATTATGATTACAGCTTCCTTCTTCCTCCTCCTCCTCTACCCCTGTAGAATTATCGGGATGACCGTAAGGTCGTAACTCCAAGGTGCTAAAGCAGTGTCTTTTGTCCTGAACTACAGATATCCCTCTCTTGGGATATTTTACTGTACTCATTCGTCCATTACGCACTGTGAATCCCTGATAGCCAAAGGTAAATGTTTGCTTCTGGAATAGGACGTCTTTGTATCGCTGATGAGCAATTTTTTTTTTCTTTATGAGCTTTGGAACGCTCTTAGCTGAACTCAACCGGTCACTGTCTGCCATGGGGATGGAGTAGCACTTTGTTCTTACATCTACAAATTCTGTGATGGTTCTTTACCTCACTTCAGACTTGATAAATCCTAGCTTGCATTTGTTGTCTGTGTTGTACAAGGAATGTGAGGAGCTAAAGTTACTTGTGTCTATATAGCTTTTAAAGGGTTTCTGCGAGTACTCTGTTAATAGATCAGGAGTTTCAGTTTCTGTTATTAAGGAATCAGTGTCACAATACACTAGTTTCGCCCTTGATCCCGTAATGAGCCTTCATGATACTGTAAAAGAAATCATATAGTCGCAGCTTGGACAGCTTTAGGACGTAGTAGCCAATGTAGTTTGGATGATTCGCCTGTGAATATTTCTTATGGCGAACTACAACTACATGACCATCATTGAGGGGTACAACGCGTTTAAAGTAAGGACTTCGGGCCAGCTTCAAAAACTTTTCGCGGTTGGTGACAATATCTATGTCTTCACTATATTTGGCCGCGTTCATCAGGTATCGACCAAAAATGCTGTTTGAAATACACTTGATTGCAGTTTTCTTGATAGGGCAAGTAGCACTTTTGCGGGCTTCTATGTTATCCTGAATGAAGTCCGCAAGAAAGTGCTTTGCTTAAACATATAAATAGCATGCACTTTTTAACAACCCGGCCTAGTTGAATAGCAGTTTAAGGAGGACAGAGCAAACAGTATTTTCTCCTGAGCAACATGTGTTCCAATCTGTTTTATGTTCTTACACGGTACTGGACGGTTTTCTTCTTCATACCATTCGTGTGCGGCTGACGATATATCTCTATTGATGATATTGTGTCTTCTGATGGTCAGTGGGAGGTCATCCGTTTTCTCAATGACTTCACGTGAGACAGCCTCAGTATTGCACAGAATGAGGTATCCAAAATCGCCATCGGTTGCTTGACTGACCTAGCCCCTCCCGCTCAAAAACCAGTGCATTTCTGTCTCATCTAGTTTTCATATCTCCACATGGTAACTTCTCTTGTATTACAGTGGGATAAAGACTGTTGAAGTCAAGATATGAAAGGAAAGTGTTTCTATCATGTTTTGGATTAAACTGAGGTTCGTGTAGATGTTATTGGTGCGTACAAAACGACGCACAACACTTGTGTAGCCCCACGCACATTTGTTTGAATGCAATGATATATGTGGGCTACTAAGCATCTCTAATTCCTGCTGTGTTTTAACAAAAAGAGTCATAGGCAAATCCTGGCAGGCTAACATAATTTACAATATCCAACCTCCACTGTGTTTTCAAAATACCTCTCCCTCTAGGAAGACATCACATAGAAGGCCAACATCCACTTTACATAAAGCAACAAATAGTCCATCAGGCTCTGACATCCAGCTACTTTCCAAACATTCTGAGCATGTTTATAATCACTTTCGGAAAGTTCTGCTTCTTGAAGCGAATTGAAAAAATCTTCGCGGGATGGAAGACGTGTCTCAGAAAGTCGTTCCATCGAGTCCATATAGTCATAACAAAAAACCTGCTTTCCCTTGATCAATAATGGTAACGCAGGTGCTGGCACATCTTTCAACATCTGTTGTGTGCACATGGGCTCGTTCCCAGTGCTGATGAATTGGTTCGCTAAAGCCGCGAGTGAACCAGACATAAAGACATACGTGTCAATAAATCTCAAGTCATTTATGATGACTTCATGGTATTTCTGAACTGAATGTTTTGGTCTTAGTTTGATTTTCAAAGCCAGGTAGCGTTAATTCACGCGGGATTAACGTCATGTCGTAATCCGCATAATGTGCAATGAGAGTACGCTGCAATTTGTGATTTTTTTCATTTGAAGGTTGCATCTATTACAATAAGCTTCGATGTAATTGTTTCCTGATTTTTCATGGTCATGATGTTTTACTCCTTTACCTTTTAAAACCCGTATTTACAGAGAAGACAGTGAGTTTGTTCATTGTGACGTGCCGTATCTTCATCGGTCATATTGACTTTATTGTAGCCTTTAGAAAATTTTAGCTTCTTCCAGGAGTGTGGGTTCAGCTAATGTAAGTTCGTTCTATATACAAAACAGTGCGAACGAGGGAAGAAAATATTTTGGATTTGTTGTTAACTAATAAAGAGGACATAATAAGCAACATTGAGGTTGGGGGTTCATTAGGTAACAGTGATCATAAGGAAATTAAATTTAATATTAAATGGGAGGATAGAGTCAGCAGAAACAAGACTTAATACCTGACTTCAGGAAGGCGGGCTTCGATGGTTTAAGAAAGTAACTGCAAAGGCTTAAGAGAGTAAGATCAGAAGTAGCTGAGAGCTTAAACCATAGGGTTCGTTATGTTGGGAGTATAGAACGTGTAAGAGTTCCTTTTCCTGGAGTTCACCATTGGAATACGCGTTCATCTGGGAGGCTCTCCAACAATGTTTGAGCGAAACTGTAGGGATTCAGGAGTATTTAAACCCTAATCAACAAGAAGATATCCATAAGGACGTGAATATACGGCATATTTATATATATCTACAAACTGGTTTGCCTTCTCTTTTCCGAATATTTGTCTGCCCAGACAGTGAATTTGAGATAAATCTGACTTATTTAACCCTCTCGCGCACGATGACGCATTTCATGTCATCAAGGGTAAAGGTTCTGGCGGACGATGACGCGAAGCGCCATAAAAGTAAATAAAAATTATTAAAATTAAGTTTTCGATGAAAGTGCGTCAAATTTGCAGTTGTTGGGATAAGTTTCTTAATAGTAACATATGGCAATCTTTCTAAGGAACGTAGATGAGGAGCTCTGAGCGATTTTTATTTGTTATGATACTCTGACGAGAGAATAACATTCAGTTTTCTCGGTGTAACTCGGGAACTAATAGACGCATGAGGAATTTGAAGATACCATAAGAATCCTCACTAAATTCCGCTTCGGAGCATATATTCGGCTAAAAAAGTTGGCCCACAAAATTTTGAGCAAGCAGCAGATTTCTCAAGAATCAGAGGGGAATGGAACACACACACACACACACACACACACACACACACACACACACACACACACACGATCCCTTTTTCACGGAAAAAAGTAAACTCGATGCGGCAACGTCTAAGGTCATATGACACCGAAGAGCAGGCAGAAAATATAAAGAAATGCAAGTTGAGAAAAGAAATAAGACGAAATAAGTTAAGAAATGAAATATAAGACATTAATTAATGAGTGATTTTTATTTGTTATGCTACTCTGACGAGAGAAAAAAAAATCAGTTTTCGGTGTAACTCGGGAACTAATAGACGGATGAGGAATTTGAAGATACCATAAGAATCCTCACTAAATTCCGCTTCGAGCATATAATCGGCTAAAAAGATGGCCCACAAAATTTCGAGCTAGCCGCAGATTTCTCAAGAATCGGAGGGAATGGAACACACACACACACACACACACACACAAACACACACACACACATACGATCCCTTTTCACGAAAAAAGGTAAACTCGATGCGGCAACGTCTAAGGTCATATGACACCGAAGAGCAGGCAGAAAATATAAAGAAATGCAAGTTGAGAAAAGAAATAAGAAGAAATAAGTTAAGAAATGAAATATAAGACATTAATTAATGAGTGATTTTATTTGTTATGCTACTCTGACGAGAGAAAAAATCAGTTTTCTCGGTGTAACTCGGGAACTAATAGACGTATGAGGAATTTGAAGATACCATAAGAATCCTCACTAAATTCCGCTGGAGCATATAATCGGCTAAAAGATGGCCCACAAAATTTCGAGCTAGCCGCAGATTTCTCAAGAATCGGAGAATGGAACACACACACACACACACACACACACACACACACACACACACACACACACATTACATGATCCCTTTTCACGGAAAAAGGTAAATTGATGCAGCAACGCCTAAGGTCATATGACATCGAAGTTAAGAAATGAGATATAAGACATTAATTAATGCAAAATCAGAAAAAAAGACTTGGTGCTGCAGTGTTTAGGGTTAGATGGCACCAAATAACCGGAGTAAAAAAATATATATAAGTTGAGGAAAGAAATAAGAAGAAACAAGTTGAGAAATGAGAAATAAGAAGATAATGATACAATACATCCAGCAAAACTTAAATAATTTATCGAGTCTTACGTTCAATGGCGATTTTTATTTTATTTTCGGACTTGCATTAGAGAGTAAATTCATATTTCAGCCTGGTCATTAACCTAATGTCCTTACCCTTTTCCGTGATTAGAATCTGGGGGTCATTCGAGGTCAAAGAAAGATCTTATCTTAACCCTTCAAGTATCCCTTCTCCCGTCACCCCCCTCCCTGCTGGGCACCCTACCGAGAAAAAAAAATCAGTTTTCTCGGTGTAACTCGGGAACTAATAGACGTATGAGGACTTTGAAGATACCATAAGAATCCTCACTAAATTCCGCTTCGGAGCATATAATCGGCTAAAAAGATGGCCCACAAAATTTCGAGCTAGCCGCAGATTTCAAGAATCGGAGGGTAATGGAACACACACACACACACACACACACACACACACACACACACACATGATCCCTTTTTCACGGAAAAAGGTAAATTCGATGCGGCAACGCCTAAGGTCATATGACATCGAAGAGCATGCAGAAAATATAAAGAAATGCAAGTTGAGAAAAGAAATAATAAGAAAGAAGTTAAGAAATGAGATATAAGACATTAATTAATCCAAAATCAGAAAAAAAAAGACTTGGTGCTGCAGTGTTTAGGGTTAGATGGCACCAAATAACCGGAGTAAAAAAAAAAATATATAAGTTGAGGAAAGAAATAAGAAGAAACAAGTTGAGAAATGAGAAATAAGAAGATAATGATACAATACATCCAGCAAAAACTTAAATAATTTATCGAGTCTTACGTTCAATGGCGATTTTTTATTTTATTTTCGGACTTGCATTAGAGAGTAAATTCATATTTCAGCCTGGTCATTAACCTAATGTCCTTAACCTTTTCCGTGATTATAATCTCGTGGTCATTCGAGGGTCAAAGAAAGATCTTATCTTAACCCTTCAAGTATCCCTCCCCCTCCCTCCCTGCTGGGCACCCCTACTCCCGTCACCTTCTCGCTTCCGTACGCTAGTCCGAGAGGGGGTGAGGGGATGAGGGGGGTGAAAAGTAAAGAGATGGGTGTGAGGGGGGTTAGGGAGGGGGTCCAGATACCCCTCTTCCGTAACCCCTGCAAATTACCCCACTCCCTGTAACCCCCTGCTCACCCCAACCCCACTTCCAGTCCCCCCCACTTCCAGTCCCCCCCACTTCCGTACATTTGTTACTACTGGAATCGAACACGTGCTTTCTGAATAGAAATCAGGGCACATACCAACCATGCCACTTGATGAGCTAAAAGACTTCTCGCCAGAGACTGCATTTAAGCAGCCTACCTGACGCCCCCACCCCTTTTCGAGGAATGAAAGATATAGAAGTCCCACTCACACCTGGGGCAAGTCGAAAACACTTTTAATCAATCCCATACAACACACACAGGTATATATATATATATATATATATATATATATATATATATATATATATGTATAATAAGGCGCTTAATATAGGTTGATTTATATAGTGAAATGATTATATATAAATAGCAACTTTTATATATATATATATATATATATATATATATATATATATATATATATATATATATATATATATATATATATATATAGATATATCTTGAAATGTCTTTAATACAAGATAGTCAACATATTGAAGTGTTCATATATGAATTTTTATGCAGCTATATTATTTTTTGTGGCGTCAGGAAGGTTTTTCGTCGCGACGCGTTTTGGAATGCACATTGGCAGGACTAAATCATTTGTTAAATAAGTTTTTTGAAAGTCTCAAAAAATGCACATGTGGTTAGTGATGGCGAACAAAGGGTGGTGTAGATATTAAAATGGATTGTAAAGATTGACTGAGTTAAGTAAAGATGTGTAAATGGTTGATGGAATTGTCAAGGGTTACTCAATAATTCTATGGAAGTAGGTTAGATCTTTGTGGTCATGTGGTGTAGTGAAGTTCTTGTCAGTCACTGGGTATACTAACAGGTCAAGATATGGTGACAAAATTGTTTCTTGTGACAAACACATATTCCTTGATAACAGTAAGGAAATTGAATAAACAGTATACATTTATCAAGAGGTAGGCGCTATATTTTACGCTGACATAGTAACTTTTCTAACATATTGGTAGAGGGAGTTAGAGGCT